>NC_050526.1:2988-5463 GCF_002922805.2 Oryzias melastigma
AAGGTGTTTAAGGTCTAATTGCTTTTATTGAGCTGAACTTTCCATGATTCACTTATGGGTTGGGGGGAATCCAAGTTCAGTAGAATACTTCTTAAAACTGTGAGGATCAAATATTTCTCCACCAGTTAACATCGATTAAAGCCTTCACATTGTCAGGAAGTTTCAGAAAAGACTGACAAACTCAGAGCTCCTGACACTGCTGTGTCGTCCCCAGGCTGCCAGTTGGCACGGTTACTGTGCGCATAGCAATGGCAAGAAGACAAAACAGATCAGGAGAGGCCATCAGGCATTGTGGTTGGCTGGCAGCGGTCATGTGATATGGATTTCTTTTAAGACACTGACAGCTCAGAGGTTATGCATGACTATTTCCCACAAGCTCCTCAGATCCAGAAGAGCTTGCGCTTATCTGACAAAGCTGAGATTCAGAGCTAAAACAGTAATGACATTTTTTCACGTGTTGCTTCATTTTGAGAATGAGGGAAGATCTCTTCTCCTCAGGGTCAGATTTTAGTTTAATAGTTCGTTTGAAAGCCCCAGATCAGTGCTGGACACCGGCAGAGAACTTCAAACAGTCAGATTCCTTTAAAAAAAAGCAATAAGAACTAAAAAAAAAATCAAATGTTGGATGACCTTTCCAAATTATTATCGCAACGTTAACAAAATGTTACAACTAGAAGATCTTTTTTATTTAGTGTGCAGTGTCAAAGACTGTACGATCCTGCCTTATGTGCAAGAATTTGTCAATCACGAGTGTGGCCTGAGAAACAGAACCTAAAGTCAATCATCACATCACTTCTTGCACAACAAACTAACATGTCTTGATCAAGCTTTGGTAATCTCTGAATGTGTCCCTCAGGAGATGAAGACCAACGATCAAAGGAGAGTTTTTCTTCCTTTCATACAAAGTGGGACCTTCACTTTTATTGCTTGAGTTTTTTGTGTATCAACACCACATTTTGTGTTCTTTGTTGTGGGGATTGGAGGGGAGGCGGCAGGACTTGGTGCTTGGTAAGCCATGATAAAGGGATTAGCCCTTCAGCCTTGATGCTGACCTTGATTAAACCGCCCAGACCGTTCACACCTGAACAGACAATCACTGAACCGAACAGACAATCAAAAGAGGAGTGGAAACATACTCTACTGGCTTTTTACACACAGTCAAGGACTGAAGAAATAAAAACAAAAACAAGCGAACATTGGTTATATTCTTCACATGTTGGACATCTAAAGCTCACCAAAAACAAGTAAAGGCTCCAAACCTAAAGGCAGAAAAAGGCACATATTTAGGAAGGCACTCACAACCAAGAGGCCATATAAGAAATTGATATATATAAAATTATAAAAACGCTTATACTCACAAACGCAAACATATAAGGTGCATTGGACTGAGATTTGAATACTAAAACATGATCCTTTACTGTATTTTTTGGTCTATAAGTCACATTTATTTGGATAGTGTGGCCAAAGGTCCATACAACCCATACTCAAGAGTGAATTATATGTGAATAAAAAAAAGAAATTCTGACTTTTACCTTTATTTTCCCACTAAAACCAGTTGTCCTTTAGCGATTGTGTCCCCCTAACAGCCCATAGAGGGCACTGTAGGAGTGTGTATCAGTATTTGCTACTGATAGCAATGTGGAAGAAGAAGTACCATCCAAGACAACATGGACAACAATCTTATCATTCTCCTCCTGAACTTTAATATATATATTTTATGTTCTTTATTTTTCTCTCCTTGGACTACAGTCATCACGAAAGATGGAAACGCCAGCACCATCATTCAGGTTCTGTCTCCTGCAGAATAAGGTAAATATTCCCTTTAAAAGAAAAAAAATGGATTGAATGATCTCTTGAACCCAGACATGGAGACAAGATAACAGATGTTTTTAGAGCCCTTTAAAATAAACAAACCTGATCTCTTAACATCATCGGTGTCTTCCATTCATTGTGAATGGGATGGAGAGAGTAAGCCAATAACTTGACAGTAGCTTCTACCACACGGAATGTGAGCATCTAGTTTGTAAGCAGGTTTTTGGACAAGTATTGAGCATCGAATTTGTTGCGCGTCGAAAAATTTGTCGTGAAATTTATTGTGTGTATGGTGTTGGTTGTGATTTGTTTAGAGGTGTTACACCTTTTTTCTCAAGAGTGCAACTTCTACTTTGGATTGTATAAATCTCCACATTCTTACTCCCAATATATGGACCTTAAATGGACCTATGGTTCGGGACCCTTCTGTGTCACTTTTTGACGGTTCAGGTCTCCCCAACTCGTCGTTTTTGACGTGCTGGCTGTTCCAAGTCACCAGCCCTCGGGATGCGGTACCGAGTTAGGGTTGGGGTACAAGTACCAATACTGGTCTATGTCCTGAAGGTTGGGGACCCCTGATTTGTGTCTGTGGCTCGGGACCATGCGGTACCATACTGGGGTTGGGTTGGTTGGCTCAGTACCACTTTGATAATGCTTTGCGAC
>NC_050526.1:5841-8707 GCF_002922805.2 Oryzias melastigma
CAAAAAATGACAGTTGGGGTTGCCCAAAACATCAAAAAGTGTCGCGGAGGAGGCCCAACCCATGTGTCCATATAACGTGATGATTTATATATATATATATATATATATATATACATACTTTTTTAAAAGTTTTGGCTAACTAGATGTACCTATAAACTATACAACATCCATATACACTTTAATGCCAAAAATATTTCCCAATATATGTACATGATCCATGGAACTCCAGGGTTTAAGCTGTGTCAGCTCTTCTGGGGAGTTTCTTTTCCACAAGGTTTAGGAGTGGATTTATGGGAATGCTTCACAAGTGTATTTGGGAGGTCAGACACCAAAGTTGGACAAAAAGGCCTTGCTTGAACTCTTCCCTCTAATTCTCAAAGGTCTTCCACCAGGTCAGGCCAATAAAGTAGTTTCACACCACATTTGTTCACCTACAGACTTCATAAACTGACCGTTTCTACAGTTTGGAGCACGGTTTGAGCAATGGGAGTAATTTTTATTGGAACTAAAACTCCTAAATTACTGTCCCACACCGTAAAACCCCACCGACACTGTTAACTGGTTTATAGATCTAGTGTGGGTTCAAAGTGATGGTCCTTTAAAAAGAAGCCATTGTCAGTCAGAGCGGCGGACGTGCTGCGGGGGAGGTGCACAAAAGGGCCAAAAACAGCCGTGAGACTGCGGTTTAGGCGTTGGTTATGTAATGTTCAGAAATAAATATGTTTTTACCTTTAATTTAAGGAAGGCAATGGTTAATCATCTTTAGATACTTTTTCCCTCCTCAGAGAAAGTTTATTTTTTACATGTTCTTGTTATATGCAACATCTCTAAGAGAGTCATGTAAAAACCAAAAGTGAATCCATTGAAGTTGATAAAATAGAAATGTTTTTCAAAGAACTTCTCACACTTTTTTTTTTGAAGATTTAATCATAGTAGTGCCTCATAGATCTAACCACAGGGGTTAAAAATGCTCAGGGACCAGTGAATTTGTCCTGTATGGACCCTTTATAATGTAAACTGTTTTACTTCACTTTCGTTTTCAAACCAGGAAGTAGTTTGTGGTGCCGACAGGATGTGCTGGAAATATCAGAGATTCTTCCAGCTTTTTCAACTTGATCAGGTTCTCCTGAAAAACATAGAAATTGGGAGCTTTTAAGGATAGAAGTACGATGACGTGTTTCGTGGAGGTATTCTGTTTACTTACAGCCTTTAACGTTATTATTACTTTTATGTCTTTTTACATCACATGGTCTGATAATAATAACAGACTGTCTCCAGAGCAGGTTGACCCTCAGCTTATTTATTTTGCTTCATACTTTACTTAGCCAACGAGTCGCCACTGTTCTCCATTCAGACTTGGCAAAGTCACATGAACCATAACCTGGTATTTATTAGAGGGGGGTGGTCAGGGGGAGCAAAGTTTATGGACCGCAGCTGAAGACAAATGGATTCAATTTATAGATTTTTATATGATTAAGTTGCCAATTTAGTTCTGTTTTTTCATATATTTTTATATTTTACAGTCTTTGGTGAGAGTTCTTTGTGTACAGTGGTTTGCACTTCCTCCAAAATGTAACTGAATGTCCTAAAATATATATTACATGACTTTTTAAAATAGGATATTTGGATTAGGAAAACAATTTTAAACTTTCTCCAGGTAATCCTCACACATTCTGTTGCCTGCTGGTGGCGGATGCCTCTCTGGACAAAGGGCGGCTGGCGTCACGTACACCAGCTGCACAAATAGCAACAGCCTTAAATCCTAAAGCCCACTCGAAGGGCTTATGCACATCAAACACGTCACACTCTTCTGACACAAGCGGAATGACCCACCAATAATCCACCGGCCGAGTGAATCCAGGCGAGTGTCGCTGCCGAGTGGAGAGGAGGGCAGACAGCTGTGGCAGCTTTAAAAGTCAAATAAGCGACAAGGAATTTATTATTGACTGCGAATGTCAGGAAAAACAAATAAAAAAGATTAGATTTATAGTGATTTAAAGCATTTAAGGTAGTCTAAAGCACACGTGTCAAATTCATGGCCCGGGGGCCGGATCCGGCCCTCCGGGTATTATATTCGGCCCTCCAGATCATTATATTTTATTGTTATTATTGACCTGCTGTTATCTCGCGCTTGTTTCTAACTTGTATAGTTTTGACAAAATATAGTTTATGAAGAGTAAATTACTGAAAGTTATTTAAGGTTTAAATTGATTTATTCTGGAATACAATTCCTGCCTTTTTATATTATTATCATATTTATGTTAAAAAGTTACAGTTTTAAAGTTTTAAAACTTGGCATTCTGTTTTGGCATTTACTAAGATTTTTCCAGGCTATTGTAAAATCTAGCTAATATTTTAGCTACATGCTAGCTGTTTTGCTAATTTAGGGTTTTTTCAGTTTTTTAGGCTATTTTGAAGTTTAGCTAATATTTCAGCTACATGCTAGTAATTTTGCTAATTTATGCTCTTTCAGTTTTTTAGTCTGTTTTGGAGTTAGGGTAATATTTACACGCTAGCTGTTTTGGCTGATTTCGACTTTTTTCATTTTTCTATGCTAGTTTGAAGTTTAGCTATTTTTTCAGCTACACGCTACCTGTTTTGGCTAATTTAGACTTTTTTCAGTTTTCTAAGCTATTTTGAAGTTTAGCTAATACTTCAGGTACATGCTAGCTGTTTTGCTAATTTTGGCTTTTTTCAGTTCTTTTAGGCTGTTTTGGAGTTAGGCTAATGTTTACATGCTAGCTTTTTTTTTAAGCAAATTTAGACTTTTTCTTAGTTTTTTTTTAATAGTTTTTTATGCTAATTTGGCATTTAGCTAATATTTTAGCTGGCTATCAGCTCCAGCGTTTTCAGCTATTAGCTTCAG
>NC_050526.1:9786-10276 GCF_002922805.2 Oryzias melastigma
ATATTTCAGCCAAAAGCTAGCTGTTTAGGCTAATTTAAGCTTTTTCCCCAGTTTTTTAGGCTAGTTTGAGCTTAGCTAATATTTTAGCTTTATGCTAGCTGTTTGGCTAATTTAGACTTTTATTTAGTTTTTTAGGCTAATGTTGAGCTTAGCTAATATTTTAGCCTTATCCTAGCTGTTTGGCTAATTTAGACTTTTTTCAATTTTTTAGGCTAATGTTGAGCTTAGCTAATATTTTAGCTTTATGCTAGTTGATTTGGCTAAATTACACATTTTTACCAGTTTTTAGGCTAATTTTGTACTTAGCTTATAGTTCAGCCACATGCTAGCTGTTTTGGCAAATTTAGACTTTTTCAGTTTTATAGGCTAATTTTGATTTTAGTTAATACTTTAGCCTTAAGCTAGCTGTTTTGGCTAAAATGGATATTTTCAGTTTTTTAGGCTTAGCTAATATTTTAGCTTTAAGCTAGCTGTTTTGGCCAAATTGAAC
>NC_050526.1:10382-16311 GCF_002922805.2 Oryzias melastigma
TATCAGCTTTAGCTATCAATTTCAGCATCTTCAGCGGCCACATTCACCTTACAGCATACACCCTAGCATTATCGTAGGTAATGTTATATATCTAGTTCATAATTATGTTAAAAAATTACGGTTTTAAAGTTTTAAAAATGTTGTTTTAGTGTTTTAGATTTTGGCCTCCTGTGCGATTGAGTTTGACATCCCTGGTCTAAAGGCTTCAACTAAGACACTGAAAGGAAGAAAAAGCAGAAGAAAGACTATACATTTTATGTTTGCATTTTTTGTTCAATGCCTATATTTTTTTAAAATAGTGTTTATTTAAAAAAAAAAGGTTGCATATCCACAAGTATCTGAAAAAACATTTTTTCCTTTAATATAATAGACAAACAAATGAAACAATGAAACACTTTTATCTACTGGGACTCATTTTGTGCGAATGTAAATCAGTAATCTGAAGCTTGGACCTCAGCTGCCGTCTGCAGCGATGTGAATGTGGGTTGTGAGCTGACCTGATGTAACCCTGGACACACCCCCATGACTCTGCACAAACATGCCTGCTGGTGGAGGCCCCGAGAGCTCCAGCGGCGACGGACCAGCGGAAACACCTGGAGATTCTCGTCCACCTGAACTGAAATCCAAACGAATGAGTTCTGCCTCAGTCGAGATACTGTGAATGTCTGACGATTCCAGACTTTTCTAATCACAGAAGAAGCTTGACTTTATATATTTATTGAGATTGTTGGATACATTTCTTGCATCTGTCCTTTGCCATCTGCAGGACGAAAGCATTTTTAACATTTTTATTTTAGATCTGCTTCTTGTTGTGGATGCAGACAGATTTACAGTGTTATTATGTAATCAGCATCAAATCAAAATACATTTATTGTGTTTTATGCTGCATCTATCATTTCTAATTTGTGCAACAGGAGTAACCCAAACAATTTGTGCTTACATTACAGATGTGAAATAATCTGCCTAAAGCTGTCATGTGAACTGGAATTCCGAACCTGTCAGAGGTATTCTGTCTCAGGTCATCAAGCTCCAAGTGTCCCAGTCCATCAAGCAACCACCAGAAACCTCGCCAGTCAGGCGTGCTGCTTCATGAAAACGTCTAATCAGCCAGAAGAGCTGAGCACACCTGAGCAGGTAAACATGAAAAACAATTTTTTTCCTACTGCACTCTAACTGCTCCACAAGGGAATTCTAGAATAAGTTCTTGAGATGTCTCTGGCACCGGAGAGCTCAGCTGTTTCCCAGCTGGGGCTTTCAAGAAATGTGACTCGTGTAAATTTAGAAAAGAGAGCGTGGCCGAGTTTAAACCCGATCATAGTTACATCTGAAGCAGCAGAGGCAGCCGATGTGGTGTGAGCAGGATGTTGACAAACTGTTGATAGAGATGTGTCACCTAATATCAAAGAGTCTCCATTTTTTTTTTTTAGTTGTGTAACCTGCATCAGAACAGAACTGACATACGGTTCTTTTGGGGTTGCCAGACTGGTCCACAGTTATAACCCATTAATTTAGTATTTCCTGTTTTTATTTTTGAGGAAGTTCCCATTTGTTTTCTCGTCTGGTAGAACTTCCTGCCTGTGTGATGCAGACTCTATGAAAACATCTATTAATGTTAATGAAGGAGCTTTCACAGTAAACAGAAGCTGATTCAAATAGAGAAGAGCTGAACACTCACCGGCCACTTTGTTAGGTACTTTGGCTTCAGAACCACCAGAATCCTTGGTGGCATCGATCCAACAAAGTACTAGCTTGCTAAAGAGGAGCCTGTTAGCCTGCTACAGCAGAGCTTGCTAGCTTGAGACATTGGCACTCGCTGGCTCGCTACAGCGGAGCTCGCTATCATACTATAGTAGAGGTCGCTCGATACAATGGAACTCGGTACCTTGCTAAAGAGGAGCTTGCTAGCTCGCTTGAGAAAAGCTTGCTAGCTTGCTACAGCAGCTCAATACGTAGTAATTCGCTTGCTGAATACAGCAGAGCTTGCTAGCTCGATGCAACTGGCCTTCATCCAGATGGGCTGAAGGACAGCTGAGGATGCGAGACGTGCCAGAGGCAAGGTCCACTGCCAGGAACAGGAGCACAGACGAGTCTCCTGGAAACTGAGGTCTCTCCCGCTCTCCCCGGAGGGGAGTGGGAAAGAAGGAACAACACATGAATCACACTGCACCAACAGAGGCATACAGAACTAATAGAAAAATAAATAATAAAAACTAGAGGAGAGGAGAAGGAGATGAAAATAGAGGACAGAACTCCAGTGCACCATACTTTTCCCAGCTTCTAACTTCTAGCAGCCTTCTATGTCAATATGTAGAGAGTCTACATTTTTAAGCCGTATCCTGCTGGAAGTAGCATCAGCAGATGGTATTCTGTGGTCATAAAGGGACGGACATGGTCAGTAACAATACTTAGGTAGGCTGTGGTGATGGAACCATGATTAGTTGGTACTAAGGGACTTGAATGCCTCGATTCAAGTGAACGGTACAATACAGTCTGGCCCAATCTGGAATTTTGAGTGTTTCCATTATAAAATGGACCCATAATCGTACCATTTTTTGAAACTCCATTGGTTGCAGGTCAATACAAAAATGGAGTTATTGGAGCTACTGTTGAAACTCGTGGATTAGCGGAATGTCATTAAGATAAAAGGAAGTTCCAAGTAAACGGATATATTCATCTTCACCGTCTGTAATCTTCTCTCAAACCAAATGATTCCAAATGATTTGTATACGAAGTACTAAAATGAGCTGTTGGATGACCTCCATTGTTGTTGCTGTTAGTGACGCTCCAACTTCGAGTGGAAACGCTCACCTGAATTGTCTGGTCCATTCTGAACCAGTTTGAGTTGCCTTTCTGTCAGCTGGAAGCAGTCTGACGGTCCTCCTCTGACCTCTGGGATCAACCAGGCATTTCAGAGCTGATGCTCACTGGATACTTTCTCGTTTTCTGACCGTTCTCTGTGAGTGAAAACCCCAGAAGATCTCTCTGCATGGTACCATGCCACTTTCAAAATCACTTCAATCCACTTTATTTTTCATCGTTTGATTTACAGCAGATCGTCTTGACCTTCCTGCCTAAATGTTTTGAGTTCCTGCCATGTGATTGGCTGATTAGAAATTTGCATTAATGAGAAATTGGACCAGTATGACTAATAATGCTGCCAGTAAATATATTGTCACTTCAAGACTCAATTAGAAAAATATGTTAAATTCAATCTATATACAGGAAATACTCACTTCTACTGTTAAATCAGAATATTTTGATTTATTAAAAGACTTCATAAGTCTAGAGCTTGTAAAATCTGATATAACTATTTTAGGTATTATGTTTGTTCTATTATTTTGCATCAAATAAATCAATTTAAAGTACACTGTTACGTGTTTTTTGTGTGTATTTTTTTTTAATTCTGCAACCCTACATTAGAAATTGTTTTGAAAGTTATTTATTTTATGACTTTTCACAAGTTTCTCCATAATGAAATAAATTAAATTATTTAAAAAAGTATTTCTGGTATAAACATCTTTTTTAGCAGTAGTTGTTTGTTTCTCTGCTTTATTCTTGCATGTTTAGACTTTGACTTTTATTTATTTTTTTGCACATTTACTGAGACTTTCCTCTGACCTAAATATCAGAGGTCTCGAGTTTCTATGGACTTTTCACTAAATACCTTCTGTCTGTTTTGCATCAATACCACTTGTTTATTTCCCAACAATCTTCTTTTGCGTCATTTCTTGCTGCTTTTACCTTTTTTTTTTCCTGCAGTCCATGAACTTTTCTGGCCACTCCATAACAACATATATTCATGTGAACAAGTCGTGTTTGTGTTTCTGTGAGTTCCTGTTAGTAATTTTCTGCAGAACTGCCCGTGGAAAAGTGCAGGGGCAGTTTAAGAGCAAACACCTTCATAAGTAGAAGCACATTGCAGATGTTTGCAGCAGTAGTGACTCATGCAACAGAGGAAATAAAAAAAAAAGAAAAATATCAGTTTTAATGGGAATGAAGGAGAAACTACTGTTTGTGTTCCAAATATTTAATTAAAAATGAATGCTACAAGGTTTATAAATTACTTCTGACTGGTATAGAATGTGTTTTTGCATGATGTCTGTAAATTTTGCATTAAATATGATATTAAATTCAAGTAAATCTGTGAAGAATTGGTGCTTTTGGTGTTTCTTTCTGTGCTTAAATGTTAATTTTGCTGCTCCAAGCTGTTTCACCAGCTTTTGCATCAATTAACTGATTTTTAACACCCCCCAAAAAATAAAATTATTCCTCTTATTTTTGCTCATTTTTGTTCCCTTTCCACAAAATGCATTTACCTACAACAATAATTTAATTTTTTCCAAATTTTTTGCATTATTTTTGTATTTTTTAAAGTATAGTGAAGCACGAACACGAAGCATTTCCTCTGGTGTCACTTTGAGGTTTCACACCTCAGCCGATCATGCAGGTAAAAATTTCTCCTGACTCATGGATTCTTTCAGTATCAAAGGAATGCCCCACACCCTTCAATCTGCCCTGAGGGACTCCAGCACAAACGTGTGCCCCGGAGGGCAAAAATCACTCGCTCTGAATCTTTTTCCAACTGAAATTAATTTCCTGCTCGCAGCTTAATGGTTGCTTCAGCAAACGCTGGGTGAGAATGATTTGTGTGTTTTGTAGTAAATGAGTAGCCAGAACCCGCTCAATTCTGACACAGGAGGCAGGTGGGATGAACCCGACAGTCTTCAGCTTCACGTCTCCATCCGTGATGAAACACAAGTGTTATGTAAGCCGGGTGAAATCCCACTTTTCTGTTTGTCATTTGCTGATTTCTGATGGAAGGTCAGATAAACTCAGATGATAAAGTTCATCGATCAAGACAAGAAAATTCCTATGGAAAAATCTACATTTTATACTATTTATAATTTATTAAATATGCATGAACACTTTTTTTCTCTTGATTCTATTAGCTTTTAATTTTTTGTCATTCTATATGTCTAAATAAGTTCATTTATAAGATATTTTTGGTGTCAGGAAACATTTGAAATCTTCTCAAGCATTTTTAGCGGTTCAAGGGTGCCCCCTGGTGGTCAAAAAGACTCACTGTTCTTTACTCAGTTGCTCATTTTTCATGTAAAAAAGATTAATTTAGTAAATGAGGCAAATGTGGATTTGCTTTAAACATTTATTACACACATAATTAAAATGCATGAGTGTGTGAGTCATTAAACTCAATTTTAATCAGTAAATACTTGAAGAACCTTCACCTCGTATTCAAGAAACCTTCTAAAATTCAAATGTAACTTTATTTATTCACTTTTCAAACACAAATCCTGCTGTTTAATGAATATGTGAATGTCTTTAAAAAAAGAAAACATCTTTACAATAAAAAGTAAAATTGTTCAAATATAAAACTAAACACACAAAAACAGATGTATGTTTCTTCTAGAAGTTAAACAAAGACTTTAAAATGAAGATTGTTGATTCATTATGAGATTCAAGCTAACGTCATTTGAGTTCAACTCAAAGTAACTGGTTTGTGTTAAAAACACATTAAAGACCCAACCAACCACTTCACGAGTTTCTGAAGGATTATCTGATCACAAGTCTTTGTGTTTGTTTCTAAGAAAGTCTTTCTGCAGGAAAATGATCTGCAGCTGCATTGAAGTTGTTGGATTAGTGATGGAGAAACCTCTTCAGTTCCACCAAAACCATAGATTTCAGACTACTGTGAATTTGGATCAGAGAGAATCTGCCTGTTTGTTCTATGATGGATCTGCTTCATCAAGACCAGAAACAGAACATTTGTTTGAGAGTCTGAGGGCAGGATTTATGAATGCAGGAGAGGGGAAGTTCATCCATCCATCCGTTCATCCATCTGTTCATCCATCCATCCATCTATCATCCATCATCTATCCATCCATCCATCCATCCGTTTATCCCTCCATCC
>NC_050526.1:16434-24385 GCF_002922805.2 Oryzias melastigma
CCATCCATCCATCCATCCATCCATTCTCTTAACCCGGTTTATCTAACTTGTTGGATGAAGATGAGCATTGACATATATAGAGATGGACAAAGCTGGACTCTGACGTCAAACAAAGTACCTTATCTCAGGTTCCAACGAAATGAAGTCAAGTCAGTCGCCATTTTGGGATCAGATGATGTTAGTAAGCTGTGATTGGTCCGAGTCATCATTTCTATGGGAACCACTCTCGTTAATCAGGATAGAGTTTGTTGGAAAGCCACACCCCTTCTACTGAAAGTGGGCTAGGGGAGAATCAGTCAATCACACGTTCAAGGTGGGGGCCAGCGGGCACTACGTACTTTTATTGAGGCATCTGATTGGTTAGTTTATAACTTGAAGAACTTGTGATAAAGAAAATATAGGATAAAAAAAGAGTTTGGCTTTCTGGGACCAGCGGGTACTTTATATTTTGAACGTGAGGGGGGGAGGGGATAAACAGTCCAGTTCTCTTCATATACTGTCAATGCCCTGGACCGGTCTCCAGCCCGTTGGTTAAACCCCCCGATTTATTTATCTCATTTCCTGTTGTGGCCATGATGTACCTTTAACTTTTTAAAGTTTTTCAGCTGCAGCCAGAAATGAATGTGTTCATTTGTTCAGTCAGGTTAGGCTCCAGCAACCCTGTAAGGGAAATAAAACAACAAAAATGGATGGATTCTACTTTAATACTTTTAAAATTTTAGCTTAGTTCGAATATCTATATATATATCTCTATATATATTTTTTTCTTTTTTAACATATTGGCCGTCTATTTAAATTCATGTATATATCTTATGTTTGAACATGTTTGAAAGATTTACAAGATGTTTGAACATTTTATTCTCAGCAAATAAAAAATACAGTAAAAGAAATGACTCATTTGCTAAAATTCTTTAGTAGTTTTGGCTGCTTGATCAAAGTGTCGCCTCTTCTCTCTGCTGAGGTGTTGATAGAAGGTCGGCGTCTGACGTTTCGCCGTTTCCACCTGAGGGCAGCAGAGTCTCTTCTGATGCAGAATTATATTTTTAATGCAGCTTCAGTCTGGGACGGACAAACATGTTTAATGAGAGTAAACAGCATAAACACAACTTTAGTAGAAGCTTTAGACCAGCGGGATCTTAGATTTAAGATTGTAGAAAATAGGACAAGAACTCTATGTGCGATTTTCATCAACTGAACTTGATGAGGTATTTAATGGAAAAATAATTGATCAAAACTGAGAAAACATGAACAAACTCTTTGATCCTGTTAGTAAGAATTATTGCTCGGATCTGATTGTGTTAAAAATCTTCCCATCAGACTGGAGGAGAAAAAAGAACATAAAGCGTTTTATCTTTGTAGCTCTAGATCAGAGGTCTGCAACCTTTGGTTCAGTTTCTCACAGACCAACACAAGTCACACTTTATTGTTTGGAAAATACACAATTTTTATGTTTTTGCCTCTATTAAACATGTATTTGTGAAATTTTGCTTTTAAATATTACAGCAAATTAATTATATTAGTGTTTATATGTTTTTATAGCAGTTTTATTTTATTTTATTTCTGATACCAGCACACACAAGTCCCCTTTCAAAATAAAATACACCCTGTAGTAAAAAAAAGATGTTTGTATCATTGAGATTTTGGTGCTCCACTATCATTTTTTGGTAAAATTTAGACGAGGTTCTGCAAAAACACTCAATATAATGTTGATCAAGATAGTTCAGAGATTTGAAAACAGTTTATTAATATGACTTTTGTAGACAATAGTCTCACTTTAAATGTTAATATATCTTTTTAAGTATGTTAACAAATCTTATTGTGCTAATAAATGTCTTACTAATAAGCTATAAACACATTAACGTTTGTTAATGTGTTAATAAAGTTTGTTAATCGTATTATAAAGTGTTACCAATATTCCTGTCAAATATAAGACTGAAGTAGAATTAAATTATATAAAAAACATTTAGATTAAATTGAGCTTTTTATTCTCATTCTTTAGGATTTGAGGCTCAAAATATGAATCATTTTAATTTATTTAAACTACATTTGTTCAAAATGTTAACAATTTTAATGTAATGTACCAAAAATAAATGACTTTTGGAGAATTTGATTAAACTAAAACTAAACAAAAAATGAATTTACAGAACATTTCTACATAATTTTTGTCATTTTGCCAAATAAAGGAAATCTAAACAGAAATGAAAAAACTTGAATAACAAAATTCACAAAAACCAGAACAAAACAATGATATTTATCCAAATTTATCTTTCTTTAAATTAATTTCTGAGTTGTGGAACTTTTCAAATGACTTAAGATCAAATATTTCTGCTAAAACTGATAAAAATCTTCATTTTTTTATTTTAGTCCCAGAGTATTGGTCTGTTTTCGTGATATTTCTTCTTATTTTCTGATTGATGATCATCCGTGCTTTCCTGGATCAAACAGAAGTTCTTGCTGCTGCAGTAAAAGCTCGGAACCACTCGGTCAGTCAGGAAAAATGAAGAGGATCAACAAAAGCTCGGGAATAAAAGCTGAACTCAGGCAGGTCCAGATCCTGGCTGTGCTTTGGGGCTTTGGGCTTCGCAGGCGGACAGCCAGCGCCCAGCGTGGGGGGTGCAGGCGGGGGTCTTCATGGGCTCGGTGAATGAATGCGGGTGATCGGTTCTTCAGCTCCCTCCTGTGACTGTGAGGAGAGGGTTTTGTGCCGTTTACAAGCACAATCAGCTCTCTATAGAGAGGTGAAGTGGCAGATGTGATTAAGTTGAGAGTGCTGGAGTTCTTTAAAGAAAAAAAGAAATCTTTGTGGACTTTCTTTGTGCAGTAGATGATGGTAAAGAGGAACATTTCTACCTCAGAGCTGATAAAAGTATGTAAAATACAAACAAGACGTTTCCTTTAAGGAAGGATTTTTTTAAAGTAATAAAACAGTTTTGTTGACTTGTGTTTTCTGAAGTCAGTTTGAAAAAAAAACAACAAATATTTCACAATAAAAGCATATTCATCAATGAAGATGGAAATGAATTAAAAGCCTTAATTGACAGTAAACTCATATAAAGATGATTTTTTATGGAGGGGAAATATCAGTGAAGAGGTCACAATAAATTAACTTTTATGGAAAAAAAAAATCTGCTTATCAAAAATTGTCCAAGACACATTTAAGTTTGACTTTTTTGCGACTTTTACGTTATATAAAACTATGACATGTAATCAAAAGGGATCATCTCGATCATCTCGATCATCTCGATCAGCTCGATCATCTCGGCACTAGCAGCTCATCAGATCTCCATGTGGTCTCAGTGACGGAGATTTACTGGATCTTCTTCTGGCTTTTAGTCCACAAAATTACAAATAAGTTCCACAGGTTACTCCAGAATTCAGCTTTCTGAGGTGTGCAGGTTGTCCAAAAGTCGCTGGTTCTTTCTTTGGCAAAAGCTGCATCATTTTACTTTTGTTTAATCAAATCCCATCAAAATGTAATTATGAAATAGTAAAACAAAGACTAAAAAAGAGCTTCAGATAAAGAAAAGAAACCAGTAAAATGACCTAATCTCACAGACTTTCTGAGATGATAATATTGCAGATTAATTCTTCTTTCACCACAATGTTCTTAAAACATTCAGGGCTTGTTTACTAAAGAATTGGATGCAGAAAATTGCGTAGAAACTTGACATGAATTGAGAAACAAGTTCCACACATACAGGATTGCATTTCATAAAGTATGTTTGCCTTTGATGTAGAGCTGCCACAAACGCTTATTTTAATAGTCTAGATTATATTTCCGGTTAGTCGACTAATCTGGATTTAAAACACACATCTTGACCATCATTAGTTTTAAACTTGACATGTTAAACTATCTAGCAACCAAGATTAAATTAAACCTTTAATTAATTCTTTCCTTCAGCAATTTCTGGTATTAAAACAAGACTTGTATCCAATGAGGTCGGCATCGGAAAATTAGAAAGTGTAGTTTTGAGATTAAAAAAAACAGATTAATGGACTTTTAAATTAGTTATCGAAGATTTTAATAGTCGACAAAGTCGTGACTAATCGTGGCCGCCCTACTTTGATAAATAAGCAACATTGGTATTTCTAGTAGAATGCTCAAAAAATGAAAAGAGTTCATGCAAACAAACAAACTTGACACAAGTTTCGTGATTTCTCAAACATAAATCAGCTCTCTTTTTGTCTATTTTTTGCACATTTGAAAACGGTCCAAAGATGACGTTCATATAACTACAATAATCCAAAGCCTTGAACTCATTCTCTGCTCTGCTTAACTTTTATTCAACATGTTTAAAATAAAACTGCTTGTTTCCGGTTATTAATCAGCCCAATCAGGATACTTTTACACCAGGACAGATTTGGATAAATTGTTCAAATTTTTCCACCTTCATCTGGATTGTTTGTCTTCACTCTGAGCTCTCAAAAGTGAATTTCAATACGACACCAAAGTTTCTGTTTCCCTTTTTCCTTGAAAGTGTCCTACAGTTGTTATTTCTCTTTCAGCTTTTCAACTTTAAATCTGAGTTTGGTGTTTTCCACATTTTCCTTGTACTGGAGCTCCTGACCTTATGTGTGTGCGTCGCTGTTTAGCAGCATCTTTTGGTTTGTCTGCTGAAGTAGATCGTGCTGAATCCGTTTGTCCTCAGTCCTGCAGGGGCCGGGAATGCTGGGTATTTTACTGATGCTTCCTGGTGACCCAGCTTTCAACTGAAGGCCGTGTGGACCGTTGGAATTAATGATGCTGCTGTGAACTGCTGTTGCAAACTTTTAATGAATGAAGCCCAAGCATCCCCTTTACTATAGCCAGCTCATTATTATTCTGATGGTGTAACAAACTGTTGTGCAGAAAGAAAACTCTGACAGTCGAGTAAAGTCACCTCAATAGAGCAGAGAAGGGTAGAAATGTCGCCGTGTTGAATGAATAAGTTAACCTCTAAAGTCATTTTGATCTAAATTCATCAACTTTTTAAAAAAACTCTATTAAGATGTTTGGGGCTGCACGGTGGCGCAGTGGTTAGCGCTCTCGCCTCACAGCGAGAAGGCCCCGGTTCGACTCCCGGCTGGGACCTTTCTGTGTGGAGTTTGCATGTTCTCCCCGTGCATGCGTGGGTTTTCACCGGGGACTCCGGCTTCCTCCCACCGTCCAAAAACATGCTTCATAGGTTAATTGGTGACTCTAAATTGTCCCTAGGTGTGAATGTGAGAGTGAATGTGTGTGATTGAGGCCCTGAGACAGACTGGCGACCTGTCCAGGGTGTACCCCGCCTTCGCCCTTCAGTAGCCGGGATAGGCTCCGGCACCCCGCGACCTCGAAAGGGACACAGCGGTCAAGAAAATGGATGGATGGATATTAAGATGTTTGTCCATTTATCCAAATCTAAAATAAATAAACAAATAAAATCTACGTCATGAAATCATAAACTGGGACATCATAAGTTTTAAAGAAAATCTTTTAAACAGCTGGAATCAGTGTTTGCTGTTTGCTTCTTTAAGATAAAGGGACATTGATTACAGTTACAGGTGTAGCAGGGCAAAAAAAATTAAAAATGATTGTTTTTTAAAGAGGCCATACCATGAAAAAACAACTTTTTGAGCTTCTAAATGAATTATACTGTTCATTCCTCTATAAAGAACACAAAGTGGTATTTTGATCCTTTCACACATTTCTGAGTGATCCTCTAAAACCTGCGCTCTAAACAGCAGCCTCTCCCATGCCCACGAAAACAGGCGGGTCCTCACATGCTTACATCACGGGTTAAGAACCGCCCCCTCCAGGAAGAGTCTGCGCCGTCCAAAGGCTAACACAAACACTTCCTCCGTGAGCTAGCGGTGATTAGCTAGCGTAGAGAAAAGGAGAAGGCTATTCCCTGGTAGAAAAATGGAGCCGATTATTTCCTGGTGGAGAAATGGACCAGACTATTTCCTGGAAGGTGAAGGGAGAAGACTATTTCCCTGGAGGGGAAGAGAGCAGACTATTTTCGGATTTAAAGGGTGCAGACTATTTCCTGGAAATGAAAAGGAGCAGACTATTTTCTGATGGAGAAAGGGAGCAAGCTATTTCCTGGTAGAGAAATGGAGAAGACTATTTCCTGGAAGGTGAAGGTAGCAGACCATTTCCTAGTGGGGAAAGGGGGGAAGACTATTTCCTGGTGGAGAAATGGAGCAGACTATTTCCCTGGAGGGGAAGAGAGCAGACAATATTTGGATTTAAAGGGCACAGGCTATTTCCTGGAAATGAAAGGGAGCAGACTATTTTCTGATAGAGAAAGGGAGCAAGCTATTTCCTGGTAGAGAAATGGAGCAGACTTTTTCCTGGAAGGTAAAGGGAGCAGACTATTTCCTGGTGGGGAAAGGAGGGAAGACTATTTCCTGGAAGGTGAAGGGAGCAGACTATTTCCCTGGAGGGGAAGGGAGAAGACTGTTTCCTGGTGGAGAAATGGAGAAGACTATTTCCGGGAGGGGAAGAGAGCAGACAATTTTTGGATTTAAAGGGCGCAGGCTATTTCCTGGAAATGAAAGGGAGCAGACTATATTCTGATGAAGAAAGGGGGCAAGCTATTTCTGGGTAGAGAAATGGAGCAGACTATTTCCTGGTGGAGAAAGGGAGCCGGTTATTTTCTGGTGACTGAAGGGAGCGGACTGTTTCCTGGTGGAGGAAGGGAACAGATTAATTCCTAGTAGAGGACGGGAGAATATTTTTGGTGGAGAAAGCGAGCGACAAATTATGAGAACTGTTTTAAACATCGATTTTTGAGCAAAGGCAGAAAAATACGCTCAAAAAGGATTTTCGATCGATCGATTCGATCAATGATGCTTCAAAGAAAAAAGAAACATTCAGAGCCAGTGCTAATCAGAACAAATTTCTTATCATTTGAATAAATCCGGTCTGGTGTTCTTTTTTTTTTTGACCAAATTTCACTGCAAAATGAAGCAATTAGCCTTCACTATTCTGTCTGTGCCACATTTCAGGGATAAACACCAGGGCTGCACTGTATGCACATCAATATTTATTTATAAAATTTGATGTATTTTTCGTGGGTGACAGGAGGACGGCTTTAGGCTGACGTCATGAAATGGGCGGCATGCTCAAGGAACGAAAGGCGGAGTATCAGAGAGTCGATTAACTTCCGGGTATGAAAAGATTTCACAAAAATACTTGTATTTTTTAAAACATATATATTTTTTGTGTTTAAAGGTACTATATGATCATATAAATGGATATAGTTTACTCTGAAAGGCTAAAGTAAAGCATGGTATGGCCCCTTTAAGCTTTTCTCTGTCCTGACACAAGACTGGGACAGTGCCTGGACTGAAGCCTGCAGGACACTGGCTACGATCCCAGTGCAGAGCCTTTTGTTCCCCAGAAGAACCGAAGCTGAATTGGTCTTTTAACAAAGTAAAGTTCAGCTAAAGGGCTCCAACTTCATATTTGTTCAGCAATTTAGTTAAAAGCAGACGACACAAACCTTTGATCAAAAAGTCCTGTGAGGTCAACGACCTTTAAAGTGAAATTAATAACGTAGACGGACAAAATATGTCTTTCTGTCCGTGTTACTAAAGGATGAAAAGTGCTTTATTAAGTTTGATTTGGTCAGAACACGATCTTGTGTCGCTAAAGCACATTTCCCACCACTGAGGTTGTGCCGGAGGCTAATTTAAAAGCAAATTCAGGGTTTGGTTACTCTTTAAGCCCAGTGATGCTGTCAGAATGACACGACCTTGCTGTTTGCTTAAAATATTATTTAAAAAAAAATCATAAAACTTACCTTTTTTATTGAAATAACATCTGCCACAGCCAAACTTGTGCTTTTTGAATAACACAAAGGAACTGCTTCAATTTCAGAGGCTTTATTGTTGAAGTTTTATCATTTTATTAGGAAATGATGTGTCACAAAAACGCACTAACACTGCGATTGTTTTCACACAAAAGTTAGGAGAACATTCTAGT
>NC_050526.1:25117-29996 GCF_002922805.2 Oryzias melastigma
GCCAATTTGTTATCTATTGGGGTTTTATGCTAATTTAGAGTTTAGCTTCTATTTTAGCAACATGCTAACATTTTTGTCTAATTTGTTATCTATTGGGGTATTTGGGCTAATTTGGAGTTTGGCTTCAATTTCAGCAACTAGCTAGCTTGTTTGGCTAATTTAGCATCTACTGAAGTTTTTATTGTAATTTGGGTTTTTCTAATATTGCAGCAGCATGCAAACATTTTAGGCTAATTTGTTATCTACTGAAGTTTTTATAGGCGAATTTGGAGTTTTGCTTCTATTTTAGCAACAGGCTAACATTTTTTGACTAATTTGGTTTGCTGAGGAATTTCAGGCTAATTTGGGGTTTAGCTAATATTTTAGCAACATCCTAATGTTTTCAGCTAATTTGTTATTTACTGGGTTTTTTTAGGCTAATTTCAAGTTTAGCTAATATTTTAGCAACACGCTACCATTTTTGGCTAATTTGTTTTACACTGGGGTTTTTATAGACTAATAGGCTAATTATAGGCTACTGTTTATTTTGTTTACTAATTAAGTTTACTGAGGAATTTTAGGCTATTTTTAAATTTAGCTTGTATTTAAGCATTGAGCTAGCTTGTTTGACTAATTTGCCATCAACTGAGGTTTTTATGCTGATTTGGAGTATAGCTAATATTTCAGTAACATACTAACATTTTTGGCAAATTTTTTATCTAGTAAATTTTTCAGGCTAATTTAGAGTTTAGCTTCTATTTTAGCAACAGGCTAACGTTTTTGAGTAATTTAGTTTACTGAGGAATTTTAGGCTATTTGGGACTTTAGCTAGTATTTAAACAACAAGCTAGCTTCTTTGGCTAATTTGGAGTTTAGCTCAAATTTAAGCAACAAACTAAATATTTTTGCAAAATTGGCATGTATTAGGGACTTTTAAGCAATTTTACTGTACATTTTTCAGAAAATTAGGTCAACTTCCATGCTCTTTCAAACTTATTAAAAAAATCCAGTCTTATAGCAAATTTAACATCTTGCAAATAGCTTTTGCATTTTCAGTAAATCCCTTCAGCAATTAGAGTAAATTGCGTCACCATTTTCAGTGGCACCTTCAGCCACTACTTTCAGCGAAAAACATTCACAGTAGCATTATCTCAGCTAATTCAACTTTTCTAGTTAAATATTGTAACTATTAACTAAAGTCAAGTATAGTTTTGTTGATTGATTGTTACAGATAAATTAAATAATCATTTACAAGGAGTATTCAGTGATAACATTTTAGTTTGCATTAATGTATTTTTTTTCTTTCAGAACATGGTAATATTTTCAGGACCATTCTTAAAATGAAAAGCAATTCTTTTGAGAGTAGAACCACATTTTTTTTGTTAAAAAAAAACATTTTCATTAAAATTCTGTCCTTTTCTAAATTAAATGCTTCCAATTCTTATGATTCCTGTTATTTTAAAAAAATGAACTTTTAAATTTGAAGTGAAAAAGTGAAAAATTGGTTTGTTCCAACAAATTTGCGACCAAAACAGCCATGTTCCCGTTAGCTAACCCCAAAAACCTAGCAGTCCAAGACTTATAGTTATAAGTATGTTTTTTTTTCCTAGATTCAATTAGCCTCCACCAAATTTAATGTAATTGGTTTGTGCAATCGAGGATCCAAATAACTCACAGAGATGATAGAACTTAAATTCTCATCCGGTAAATCTTTTCCTTCATTAATTAGAGAAGCCACTTAAAGCATTAATGCTTTAGCACCAACTGTGCACACAGCATGACACAAGCGTGTGCATTACACAAACCCCCCAAAAATAAAAGAGTACTCTAAATTGTACATGTCTTGTGCCTCTGAGCTTAATCCATGTCAGCTGTACAAAAACGCATCATGCTAATAGTTGGTGACTGTAAGAGTCTGATAATACCCATTGTGGTGTGTCACTTAAACCCGAAGCTTTTTTTAGGAATTATATTTTATTTAACAGAACCATATTTTACCACTTTTCTGTGACATTGTATCTTGTTGTGTTTACATGAAAAATGAACCATCCATAGTGTCTAAAGCTACATTCACACCAGGCTCAGAAACGTGCGCTCAAGTGACCACTTCAAATGAAAAGTCTAGCCTCATTTCCACTGAGTGACCCAGTCCGGTATGGAGTGGTGCGGTACGGTCCAGTTAACTCTGGTGAGCGTTTCAGTGTAACCTCCCTTCCACTGAGTGGTTTGTTTTCACGACACATGTGTAGACCGCTAGCGTGTCATTGTAGTACAACAAGAAAAGCAACAACAATGGAGGTCATTTTTATCGCTTTACTTCTGGTACATCGTGTATAAAAGGAATTTATGTTGTTTGGAAGAAGACTGCAGGCGGCTAAGAGAAATACCGCCATAAAGTGCACATAACTATTGGAAAAGTTAGCTTAATTTAGCGATATATTGGTGCTTGCTAATGTCGTCAATACTTTCTGTTAATTTAGTCGGTAATGTATGTTTAGGTTGACCGAGCGTTAGCCGTCCAATGAGAAATTCCATTAAACCTTAGCATCAAGCTAGCAAACTTTAGCCTTATGTGCTAAATCGATCTATGGTTAGCGTCCTTTTCAAGACACGGAAGTGACAACTTTTTGAAAATATAAATAAACATCCTCAATGGATAAAAAAGCAGCATTGCCTTAGGAGCATATTTTTGACCAGAAAACTACTGAATTGAAATTTTGTGGTCACAATATTATAAAAATAAGTTAGTAAGCAAGAACGCTAATAGCTATATAGGTTACACATTTTTTAAAATCCTTAATTGTTAAGCAGAATATATTATGTTAAACTTATTGAGTTTCTTATTTTTACATTAAAAAACAGGTTCTAGAAAATAATATGTTATTTTAAAAACTTCTTGATTTTGGGGCGGCCATGATACGGAGGTAGAGCGGTCGACCTCAGATCGGACGATTGCAAGCTTGGTTAACGCTCAAGTGTCCTTGAGCAAGACACTAAACCTGCTCCTGGTGGTTATAGGTTGGCGCCTGTGTTGTTGAATTTGCAACAACTTTCGCCACGTTTCATAATTACTGCTCAACGTCTGCCCTAAAATGTCCATGACACCTTGATTCCCCAGACACGTGTGGCGGGAACAACCGCCAACGTTTTGCTGGACTTCATTGGTTGACCACATCATAGAAAACATGGATGATGTTGAGCGAGTAGCTTGATCTAAACAGAGGCGCTGGCGAGCGCGTTGTCATGTCTGGGTTGTCCAGATCATTCAGAGCCTCTCCTGGTGTGATGTACTTCACTCCTACAGCGGGACCTGCTCCTGGATGAGGGACGTTTTAAAAGTTACTTTTGTCTGTCTGTGGCCCAGTTTGAAGTATTAAAAATACAAATAAAGTGGAGGCTCTTTTTATTATTGCCGTGATGAAAATAAGAAAAACATCATAAAGCCATGGATCTGGAGCGATCGCGCCCACTACGATGGCATCTACGTCTGACGCATTCTCACTCCCAACCCATCATGTATGGTCAACAGTTCGGGCCGCCTCCACATCACTTTTTGACATTTTGGGTGACCACAACTTGTTTTTTGACATGTTCGCTGTCCCCATTAAATCACAGCAGAGAGGGTCAGAACCATACATCCATATGTAACGAGTTGGGACTGAAAATGTGCTGGACGGCACCTGAAACGGCTCTCCGTCTGCCAGGCAGCCAACCGTCCAGGGGTCGGCAGTAGGGCTGCCACGACTAGTGGATTAGTCAACTAATCCACTATTAAAATAGTCGATTATATTAATTTATAATATATGGATTTGGAGTGTAGTAAAGTTGAAAGTTATAATGGGATTATGTTAGCTTTTGGACTATTTTTGCATTTACTAAGGTCTTTAGGGCTATTTTGGAGTTTAGCTAATATTTCAGCTGCATGCTAGCTATTTTGGAGAATTTAAGATTTTTTTTCAATTTTTTAGGCTAATTTGGAGTTTAGCTAATACTTCAGCTTTTTGGCCAATTTAGGATTTTTCGGGTTTTTAAGGCTAATTTGAAGTCTAGCTAATATTTCGGCAGCAAGCTAGCTATTTTGGCTAATTTAGGCTTTTTTTCTCTTTTTTTTTACACTATTTTGGAGTTTAGCTAATGTTTCAGCTGCATTCTTGCTGTTTTGGCTAACTTAGGCTATGTTCCGTCTTTTAGGCTAATTTGGCATTTCGCTAATATTTTAGCTGGCATTAAGCTTCAGCAATTTTAGCTATCCATTTCTGCATCTTCAGCCAAATTCAGCTTACAGCATTTACACTAGCATTATCACGGGTAATGCTATATATCTAGTTTTTAGTTAGCTTAAAGCTAATGATGGTTAAAATGTTTGCTTTACATCCAGTTAGCACATGACCCGATTAGTCGATTAATCGGAAAAAATAATCAGTGATTAGTCGACTATTAAAATAATCATTAGTGACAGCCCAAGTCGACAGACCTTTTGCTAGCTTTGCCGTCCATTGTGCAGCGGGCTAGCATATCGGGCTAAATTGCTCGAGCTTCATGGGCTTTGTGACAGGCTGGCAACCTGTCTAGTGTGTATCCCGCCTTTGCCCAACAGTAGCCGGGACAGTCTCCACGACTCCAGGAGGTTAGGAAAATTGATGTAAGTTGTTCAGGAGAAAAATCCTCACATTGAGTGGCCATATTTTTATTTTTACCTGCTGAATAATTTACTGAAAACGTCACGTGCCCAAAAATCCTAAGATATTGTCTATCATTGACTTAACATTGAAACTCAATACCACTGCCACTGGAACGTTTCTGGTGTGAATGCAGCCTAAGAAAGTAGTAAAGCGCCAAATAAGTTTTTACCATTTTCTCCAGAAACATGACTTTATGTTCATTTACGTTCTGAAACAGA
>NC_050526.1:31687-35720 GCF_002922805.2 Oryzias melastigma
CCGGGGGAGCCAACCGTCCTGGGTCGGCAGTAGGACTGCCACGATTGGTGGATCAGTCGACTAATCAACTATTAAAATAGTCGATTATATTAATTTATAATATATGGATTTGGAGTGTTGTAAAGTTGAAAGTTATAATGGCATTATACTAGCTTTTGGACTATTGTAGCATTTAGTAAGGTCTTTAGGGCTAATTTGGAGTTTAGCTAATATTTCAGCTGCATGCTAGCTATTTTGGCTAATTTAAGATTTTTTTTCCATTTTTTAAGGCTAATTTGGAGTTTCACTAATATTTCAGCTACATCTTAGCTATTTTGGCTAATTTGTGCTTTTTTCCCCCTGTTTTTTATACTATTTTGGAGTTTGCTAATATTTCAGCTACATGCTAGCTAATTTGGCTAATTTAGGAATTTTTTCAATTTTTTTAGGCTAAATTTGAGTTTAGCTAATATTTCAGCTACAAGCTAGCTATTTTGGCTATTTAGGCTTATTTTTCTCTTTTTTTACACTATTTTGGAGTTTAGCTAATATTTCAGCTGCATTCTTGCTGTTTTGGCTAACTTAGGCTATATTCAGTTTTTTAGGCTAATTTGGCATTTAGATAATATTTTAGCTGGCATTAAGCTTCAGCAATTTTAGCTATCCATTTCTGCATCTTCAGCCAAATTCAGCTTACAGCATTTACACTAGCATTATCACGGGTAATGCTATTTATCTAGTTTTTAGTTAGCTTAAAGCTAATGATGGTTAAAATGTTTGCTTTACATCCAGTTTGCACATGACCCGATTAGTCGATTAATCGGAAAAAATAATCAGTGATTAGTCGACAATGAAAATAATCATTAGTGACAGCCCAAGTCGACAGACCTTTTGCTAGCTTTGCCGTCCATTGTGCAGCGGGCTAGCATATCGGGCTAAATTGCTCGAGCTTCATGGGCTTTGTGACAGGCTGGCAACCTGTCTAGTGTGTATCCCGCCTTTGCCCAACAGTAACCGGGACAGTCTCCACGACTCCAGGAGGTTAAGAAAATTGATGTAAGTTGTTCAGGAGAAAAATCCTCACATTGAGTGGCCATATTGGATTTTTTATTTTTTTTTATTTTTACCTGCTGAATAATTTACTGAAAACGTCACATGCCTCCGCGACCCCGAAAGAGAAAAAGCGGTCTGGAAGATGAATGAATGAATGAATGAACGTCACATGCCCAAAAATCCTAAGATATTGTCTATCATTGACTTAACATTGAAACTCAATACCACTGCCATCGAAACGTTTCTGGTGTGAATGCAGCTTAAGAAAGTAGTAAAGCGCCAAATAAGTTTTTACCATTTTCTCCAGAAACATGACTTTATGTTCATTTACGTTCTGAAACAGATAAAAATGAGCACAAAGAACCACTGTAACACTGTAACCTTCATTTTTTAAACTTTCACAATAAATTCACATTTGTTTAGTAAGTTCTCATTACATTTCTAATTAGAGAATGCAAGTTTGTTTTTATTGAATTGCCTTTTTTCCTTATGGTTAACTGAAAAAAGTGAAACCGCGGATCTATAAACAAAAGTTCTGTAATTTGTTACATCTAAAATGATTAAATTTCATGCAAATAAAAAATTAGAGTGGATGGTTTGCTCAACTCGAAAATTAAATGTAATAAAAAACCAAATAACGATTTTTTGTTAATCGATCCGTTTCACTTTTTCTAGTGTATGACCAGATTTTCTCAGAGTTTGACCCTTAAATCTTCGTGTTAACCCAAAAAAGATGAACAAGATGGTTATACAAACAGTTGATGGCAACTTTTTTAGTTACATCTTTTTGTAAAACTAGTAATTCCTTTTTAAGCCTTATTTCAATGTTTTAACACACTCCTTGTTGCTCTTAGAGTTACACTTCAAGTTATGGACCAAATGTTTGACCTCTTTATAAAACTTGTGTTCAAATTTTGGGAAAAATGTTGCATTTGTATCCATGTAGAGGGCTGCATCCGAATGTTCTGGAAGTCACTGAGATGTGTTCAGGTGAAGGACACTGTGGAGAAGGACCCCCCCCCCACCACCACCACTTAATATTCTGAGTACAGACAATGTCATTTTCAAGAACCAGCTTCCCCACACGATGTGGCGTGTCTCCCTTCATTAACAAAACAGTTTATTCCGCTTTTTTCCAAAGTGACTCGAGCTCAGCAGCCCATAAATAAAACATCTTTCACCTTTAACAACAAAAAGTTCTAGAGAAAAGGTTGAAAGTCCTCGTCTGACTTCTTTGGGGTACAACGTTTGGTTTTGCTTCTCAGAAAACATTCTGATATTCACCTTTCTACCAAAACATTTCAGGTTTTTAGGAACATGAACAACAAAGACCCAGAAGGAGAGCCAAAATAAGCCCCCCCTACACACACACATCCCCCCCCTTGTCCTTCAAAGCCCCCTTCATCCATAAATCATAGTAAAACACTTTCCTCAGAAGATCCAGCGTCTGGCTGCACGTGTCTGTGCAGAAGTGGCCCGAAGAGAGAAGTACTTTGGTGCGAGCGGAGGTTCTTACCATGTGTCGCCCCTCGGTACGAGTCGCCGTGTGAATGTGGGGGCCACGGTCCTGCAGAGAAAAGAGGGAGGATAAAGGAGGAGGGGGACTGTGGGGAACGAGGAGCAGCATACGAATATGTACCCTCCAAAAGCTGGAGGAACCCCCCTCCTGCCCAGCACGCTGTGTGAAAACAGAACAAAGGACACACTTGCTGTACGAGCGGACAACACTGAGGATGCATCTGAGTGAAACACTGGGGTCATTCCTTCAACCAGAAGTTTGGGCCTTTTTATACTTTTATATTTGCTTACTTTCTTTCATTTCAATTTATGTTTTATCTGAGTTCAAATAATCCCCCAAAAAGTTTTAAAATTAGAGTTGGAATTTAAAAGATGGAGGTTAAGATTTAAGAAAACAGCTGAAATTCAAAAAACAATGTTCTTGTACAACAAATAATAAAATGTATCAATTATTTTGTGGTGTGGGTTTATGGAATGGGTTGAACGAAAGTTTAAAACAAAGCAAAAGTTGACATTTATTTAAAAGACTCACTCTTTTCAAGCACATTGTTGGCTTTACTTGTACATTTGTATTTTTGAATTCTTATATTTGTATTTTTAAGTTCTTATGCTTATTTTCATTTTCTGTTTGAAACAAAAAAACAAAAAAAAAATAAAAGATTATTTGCTTTTTTTAGATTTTATTTTATTTTGGGGGGATACCGACTTTTATTTAACAACATTAACATATGTTTTTTGTTTTTGTCTTGTCTATTTTTTGCTCATAGCGTCACATATTGTTCATTCTAGATTGTTTACTTATGCATTTTACTGGATTTGCTGTTTTTTTAATCAAAAATTAAAAAAGGATTCTCCTTTACTCCAACAAGTCTAATCCACTTTACTTTTATTATTATTTTCATGTACATTGCAAACTATTTGATACGTGACTCTTGCTCATCTTTGCTCCACACATTTTCTCTATTTTTTCCATCAGGAGCTTAGAAATAAGGAAATAATTATTAAAAAGAGGCACACTAGAAAAACTTGATTTAAAATAAAAATTTGAAAAATATTGAACTTTAAGTTATGGTTAAATTTGAAAGATGTTTTTTTAAAAAAAGTTAAAGAAATGACATTCATTGTCACTATTTTAGGAAACAAAAAAGATTTTATGAGGATTTATTAAACCTAGAGATCCATCACCAGGTGATTTTCACCGGAGCACAGGATCTTCAATACGTTACATTTTTCTGAGAGTCTCGGGTCCTCGAGTTAAGTCTCTCGTGTCCCAGGAACGGGTGGAACAAAGACCAAGTCTCTAGTATCATTTTTGGGGGATTTTTTTTGTTCTCAAATTCCCAATTTTTCAGCAATTTTCAAGCATGTTTTTAGGATCTTGATAAGTTTTTATTTTCTATTTTGTCAAAAAAACAAAACACAGTTGAGAATAAAAGAAAACTACTCTAATATATCATATTTTGATCTATTTTTTATGAGAAAT
>NC_050526.1:36197-40921 GCF_002922805.2 Oryzias melastigma
ACACATTTGTTTACACATTATTTGTAGCTGTGATATTAATGACCTTTTCCCGCTGTGGGATCAATAAGAATGATCTCATCTCAGGATTTGTGGCTGATTAACGGAGAATGATTACACAATGAGTTGCTGGTTCAATGAAATTGGGATTATTTGGTGTGTTGTGGTTTGTGTGCGTTAAATCAATCCAACAGAGAGTAGAAAATGAACAAGAAAAAGGGAGTTCTGCTCTGTTTGCTGTCGCACAAGTGTAAAGGTTGGTGCTCTGGACATTTCAACGCTCTCATGGCGGCTGACAAGCCTGTACCTGCACTGACGATGGACAACAACACCCTTACGGGGGTCATACATGGGGCTTGTAGAGGCCGAGGCCTCATGTCTGTGAAAGCTTCCCTTCATCACCGATTCTCTGAGTCACATCATCCGTCTCTCTCCTGAATTTCTCCTCCTTCTGTTGCTACCATCTTACCTGGGGGGCATAAACACTGTCAGCATTCAACATTATATCTTTAACTTCCAGCTTCAGACTCATCACTCTATCTCACATGTCAAAGTCAAGGCCCGGGGGCCAGATCTGGCCCTCTTGGTAATTCTATCCGGCCCTCCATTTGGCATTTACAAAATTTTTAGGCTTTTTTGGAGTTTAGCTAATATTTCAGCTACATGCTAGCTATTTTGGCTAATTTTGGCTTTTCTTATTACGTTTTTTTAGACTTGGAGTTAGGCTAATATTTACACGTTAGCTGTTTTGGCTAATTTAGGCTTTTTGCAGGTTTTTTTGTCTCTTTTGAAGTTTAGCTATTTTTTCAGCTACATTCTAGCTGTTTTGGCTAACCTAGGTTTTTGTTTTTTATGGCTAATTTGGCATTTTAACTAATATTTTAGCTGGCTATCAGCTTCAGCGTTTTCAGCTATCAATTTCTGCATCTTCAGCGGTTAAATTCATCTTACAGCATTCACACTAGCATTATATATAATATAATGCTATATATCTAGTTCATAATTATGTTAAAACGTTACCGTTATAAAGTTTTAAAAATGTAGTTTTAGAGTGTTCAATAAATGTTTATCCTATTCGCGACCTAAAGTGTGTTTTGGATTTTGGCCCCTGTGTGATTGAGTTTGACACCCCTGATCTATCGGATACTCTCTCTTCACCTCCAGAGCATTTTTTGTAATTCCTCTTTCTATCCATGCCATGATAAAACACCTTAAACCAGTTTTTAATCTATGCGCTTTGGTTACATCTACATATATTATCAATTGTTTTTCTAACCATCATGTTGGCCAACTTCTAATTCTTTCTGTCAAAGTCGCTTTATTCAAAGTCCTGGCCGTTTGTGCCCACATGTGGAAAGAAAAATGACTTTTCTTTCATACAAAAATCTTAAATAGTTTGATTATGAACTTTTTTTTTCAGTTTTTCTGTCCATTGACTCAAACATGCATTCATTCATTCATCTTCCAGACCGCTTCTTCCCTTTCGGGGTCGCGGGGGTGCCGGAGCCTATCCCGGCTACTGATGCGCGAAGGCGGGGTACACCCTGGACAGGTCGCCAGTCTGTAGCAGGGCCATTGACTCAAACAATCATGAAAACTTTCAAATGTAGGGAATCTGGTTAAGTATTTCACCATGTTCCAGAGAGTGTTCCTGATATGATAGAATAAATCTACATGCACATATTACGAGATTTAAAGTATTAAATGTATGATTTTAAATCTCGCAAATTTACTTTAAGTCTCATTAATCTATGAGCTAACAGACACATTTCCCTCCTCTTTGTTGATCTGTGTTGAAACGGGACGTTTGGTTTGGAAGAGGCGACGTATGGAACACTTTTCATTCCAGTTTGCTGTTCTTTGTGTGCATGACAGTTAACTGATGTAAGGAGACAAATGTACTTGTGGATATGTGAATGAGAAGGGCAGAATGAAGGTGCTGTCCTCCAAATGTTTGTCTCTGAGCTCTTTTTATTACACATAAAACTCTGCATTACCAACATCAAACCCCGGAAAGAAGGTTACACTGATAATGATTTCATTTTGAGTCACCAAAAGGATCAGAATTTCTTCATTTTTGAAACCTATCCGGAAATAAAGCTTCACAAGAGAGTCTATGCCATTTCATCTTTGAGCATTGTTCCAATAAACAGAACTTTGATGTTTTTTCACGTTAATTTATTACTTTTCCACATGAATTTATGACTTTTTCTTATAAATATATGACCTTTTTTTTCCTAAAAGTATGACTTTTTTTGCATACATTTATGGGTTTGTTTCACATAAATGTATGACTTTTTTTTCAAAAAAACTTTTTTCTCATATAATTATGAGTTTTTTTCTTATACATTTATGATCGTTTCATCATAAATGTATGACTTTTTTACTCATGAATTTACAACTTTGAAACACATGAATTTACAAGAAAAAAGTCATAAATTTAGCCTATGACTGTTAAAGACATAAATATATGACTTTATTCTTGTAATTTACCAGTAACGCATTTTTTTCTCATAAATTTACAAGATTTCGAGTAAATAAAAAAGTTGCAAACTATCTCTAACTCTCCGTTGTAAACTTGGCAATTAAGTTCACAAAGAAAGTTTACTGTATTTCTTTCTTGCGTTACCAATAATACCAAATTTCCTCTTTTATCTTGTCTAGTATTCATGATTAAAAATAAATGTTCTCTATTTGGAATTTAGATGAAAAAAACAAAACTAAGGTTAATAATTTTTGTGTAAAAAATCTGCAAACAAAATCTGTGCAGCAGCTAACAGCTAACTTTTTTTATTTTTGTTTTACCAATTTACGGATTCATAACTGTGAGTGAACGTTAGCCGTGTTTTTGATCTGCAAAAAATACTTTTATCTTCTTGCTGCTTTAAGTTTTTTGTCACATCAAACCTTCCCTCTTTCCAAAAACCCTGCTTGGTAAGCTGAGCTAAAATGGTAATAATTCTCTTAGATTTTACCAAGTTACAAAGTTGCATATTTTAGAATTATTATTATATATTTTTACATCTTTTATTTTCAATTTTTTTACCCAGAAACTGATTTTTTTTTTACTAAAATCCTATAAAAATAAACCTCAGGAATGTCCACTGCTGCCTTCAAAAGCACCTCAGTGCTGCGTGAGATGAAAAAGGAGAATCTTCACTCTCCTGCAGGACAAAGGCTCCAGCGGGAAATCTGGGTCACGGCTTAACCCCCCACTGACACCGCCGTCAGGGCCGGCTCCTTCTCATTCAGCTCATGGCTTGGTGGAGCGTCAAACTCTTTCTCCCGCGGCTGCTGCCAAAAGACCTGCTAGGAAAAAAAAAACGAGGATTCTCTGGAAAACAAGTCGCTTCGTTCCACCGAGTCTGGACCGATCAGCACCAAAACATGTTACTTTGTTGTTGCTCATCAACATTATTTATTTATTAATAGTTTTTATTGCTATGGAGGGATTCAAAATACAGTTCAAACCTGTACAAATGATGAATATTTTAACAATGCTTCTACATGAAACTCAAATGAATATCAACATTTCTAAATAATAATCAGAAAATTTAGTTTTCCTTATTTTTGGGGCTGATTTTGTGTTTGTGAGAGCAGCACTGAGCAGATTCTTCTCTATTGTTGTGACTCTTCTTCAGTTGGAACTCTGATACCTCCTAGTGGCAAAAAGTAAACAGTCACACTTTGAAGTTAGTTTGTTTGGATATTTTTTTTTATTTTTACAACTCAAATTCTCGAAAAAACAAATTATTCTGCTAAAAAAAAAGAGTTAATTCAAACATGGACGTCTGCTGCAGGTCTCAGTATAACAGGCCCAAGGGCAACGAATTAAAGAGAAGACTGAACTTCAAGACCTTCCAGAAACTAATTAAGCTGTTTCATATTGATTAACATCCGGCACATCATTACCTGGAAAATGGAAGAATACGAGAAAACCCTTCATCAGATGTATCGGAGAAGAAAAGATCCTGCACCATGGTAACCAGGCCTCTTTTCCAACTCTGTGCCTTTGAAAATAAATGCTTACAATGCACTGCTGGGATTAGCTTTCATTTTTCAATGTAAAACATTTATTTCTGTCTGGATTCTGGTTTTAATTACTGCATACTTTTATACTTTTACTCTTCATGCGTCAAATGTAATCATATAAGTCTATGTAACTTACAGAATTATGTTCTACCCAAAGATATGCTAATACTTTCCAATATACACACATATATGGAGCTTTAGTACTTTTTCAAACTCCCATAGTGCTTTGCAGTCACATTGAGGCCACGTGGAGTAATGTGGGGTTCAGTGATCTTCAGTAGATGTGAATCTGTGATCTTCAGATCAGAGTATAACCACTCCTCCTCTGCACCATACCTGTCACATTAGAGCTCACATGAACTGATAAGCACTAGAGAACATTAATATCCCAGATTTATTGAATTTAAAGTGTTTTTACATAATCTTTATGGAATATGTGAGTTAAGGTGGCAGCAAAAAAATACGCTGTTCTGCAAGAAAGCCTGATGGGACGGATATGGTCTTAAATATACCAGGAGCATCACAACAACTCAACAGAAGGACTGTCCAGCAAAACTTGTCACTGGAGACGCCACGCTTCAGCTTCAGTCTACTTAAATTATCCATTTATAACGAAATCGCTCCATAAAATAATATCCATTTATACCATGGTCTGGGTGAATACTCGATTCTGATTGGCTGCTGGGTGTGCATTA
>NC_050526.1:40972-67605 GCF_002922805.2 Oryzias melastigma
TTCTAAATCCAAAACACGTCAGGTCGCTGGTCGAACAGGATAGACATCTATTGAACACTAAAACTAACATTTCAAAACTTTAAAACTGTAACTTCTAAACATAATTCTCAACTAGATATATAGCATTAGCTGTGATAATGCTAGTGTGAATGCTCTAAGCTGAATTTGGCCGCTGAAGATGCTAGTGCTGATAGCTGAAAACACTGAAGCCTTTAGCTGAAAATGCTAAAGCTAATAGGCAGCTAAAATATTAGCCAAAGGCCAAATTAGCCCAAAAAACTAAAAAGAAAACCCTTAGGTTAGCCAAAGACAGCTAGCATGTAGCTGAAAAAAAAGCTAAACTTCAAAATAGCCTAAAATACTGAAAAAAGCCTAAATTAGCCAAAAACAGCTAGCATGTAAACATTAGCTAAACTCCAAAACAGCCTAAAAAAAACTAAAAAATGAAAGCCTAAATCAACCAAAACAGCTATCATGTAGCTGAAATATTAGCTAAAATAGCCTAAAAAATCGTAGTAAATGCTAAAATAGTCCATAAAGCTAGCAGAATGACCATTTTTAAACTTTAAAACTGTAACTTTTTAACATAATTATAAATATTATAAAAGCAGGAATATTATTCCAGAAAAAATCAAGTTAAATAACTTTCAACATTTGACTCTCCATAAAAATATGTTTAGTCAAAATGATACAAGTTAGACATAACAACGGGTCATTAGTAACAGTAAAATAAAAGGATCTGGAGGGCCGGATAGAATTACCCAGAGGGCCGGATCCGGCCCCCGGGCCTTGACTTTAACAGCGATGATCACATAAACACTGCCTCAAACTTACATCAACAAAGGCGACACATGACAGAATTTTACTCAGACCAGCTGAGTTTGACCTCTTGGTAAATGTGTTCTTAAGTAGTTTGAACAGCAAGTATTTAATTAAATTCATTAGGACGTTGTTGTTTTCACACACTAAAGACTACTTAACATTTCATTTTATATAGTGAAAGCTTTTTAATCACCAACAATTATTACAGTGTTTAGTGAGAGTTCTCTGATTGCAGACCAGCCCTAAAACTTGTCATCAGATTTGATTTTTGTTGAACAAACTATAAACCGTTTATGTTTTCTACAGTTAATCCAGACGACACATTTCTCTGCTTCATCTGGTTCTTATTCTTTCTGCTTCTCCACTGCAGCGTCTAATGATTTGTACTGGACTGAGAGCCAGCTGGAGTGTCATCTTATGTGTGTAAAGTGTGTGTGTGCGTTGATGCGAGATGAACAGGTGATGACCCTCCGAGTCCTTGATCGCCAACAGAGGCGTCCACTTTCTCCTCCTGAACAGTCGTCGAGAGGAGGCTGCAATCAGAGCGCCGCCGTCGCCTCCTCTGGTGTGATTACCGTCTGTGATTATGACACCACACTACGACCTCCTGTGTGTGCGGCGGTGAGACAGACCGCCGCTGCAGAGGGTGAAGCTGCAGGAGAAAAGGACAAGAAGTGCTGTCTGACATTGAAAAGCCATTGAGCTAGAGCTGTTTAGACGGATAATCATGAGAACGATTGTACTGCCGAGACGCGTTGATTTATTCATCCATTTGTGGTTTTACTAAACTGACAAGTTAAACAATAATCAAGTAAAATTTAATCCTTTACAGAACGTGTCAAAGTCAAGACCCGGGGGCCGGATCCGGCCCTCCAGATCATTTTATTGTGTTGTTATTAAAGGCTCGATGTTATCTTGCCCTTATGAAGAATTTTGACAAAATGTATTTAGTAAAATATTTAAAGTTATTTAAGGTTTAAGTTGATTTATTCTGGAATAATATTCCTGACTGATTTTATTCATAGTAATGTTATTTATTTTATTTTTTTAAGGTGTTTAATAAATGTTTATTGGATTCGGCCTGCAGCCTAAGGTGTGTTTGATTTGAGATCCCTGATTTACAGAAAACACATTTTGACTTTTTTAAAAGTATTTTTGTGTCGATATTTAAGACGCTTGAACACAAAAAGCAAATAACTGTCATCATCACAAAAATAAGAGTTGATAAAATAATATATATTTTTAAGAACAATTTTTTATTGAACAATTTCCGATGACAATTCAGAACATAACTTGAACAATCAAATAACCTCCCAAGGCAGCAGCCTCCCAGGACAATGAAATAGTAATGATAACAAATAAATGAAAGAATTGAAAATAAATAAATATATATACACAAGTACACTCACATATTGTTAACTATGGAAAAAAAAGGTTTGTGAGATGTAGTCAAATAAACAAATGAAATAAGTAAATGACAACACAAATAATTGGGTGGGGTATTAAATTATATTTTGGATCTCATTAGAAATTCTTGTCCTTTCTTCGGGTCCAAGTCTTGGGCCCAATCCGAATTGGCAGTTTAAGTGGAAGTCGTGTCCGGATTATTATATTTTAAATTTCACCCTCCAAACGGAGGGGTCCAGAGTCCACCATTGTGAGGTTAAACCGCGCTTTTCTTCACGTGGGTGCGCTCTGATGACTTTTTATTGTAACGTGATTTTTTAAAGTTATATAACCGCTGTTGTTATATGTATTCAAGTGCTGGAAGCTCAGCGCTAATGCTAGCGAACCGGCGATTATTGATGACATCATTGAATGAAAGTCCAAAATATTAGACACTATTTTTTCATAACTCTCCGTTTGGATAAATGAAGGGAAGTAGAATTCTGATTGGGCCTTAGTGTAGGTTCGGGTCTTGGTGCCGATCTAGATCTGTTGTCAATCTTTGAAAAGCTGCTCAGTTGTTCCAGAACTGCCCTTATATATATATATATGTATATGTGTGTCTTCAGTTTTGATCAGCTGTGTGTTGAATGTTGTGCTGGAACCGAGTTTGAATTTTTGTCTCTTTGTGTTAACATTTTTGCATTTCGTGTGTCGTGAAAGCCAAGTGGGTTTTAAAAGTGAGAATGTGTCCTGTAAAGAGTATACAAGAGTTTTACAGGTTTTGTGTTGCCTTCAAATTGTGTTTTAAGTTTACACCAAAAGTGACGATTTTGAGAAAAGAGTTAAAACAACTGATTAGCTGGTTTGGAGAACGGCACTTTAGCAATTGGGAAAAACTGTAATTGGCCAGGAGTCTGCTGAAAAAGTCTGTGATTTGCACCAAATAGTGTAAGCATCACTTTCCCCGTCCCTGTAATGATCTCAAGTTCGGCAAGATAAACGTGTTTCAGTCTAATACTGTAACTAATTATACAATTATAATTATAATTTACACATTTTTCCAATATATGCTTGATATGCTAAAAATAGATTCTCTACATATTGAGCTGCTAGAAGTTAGAAGCTGGGAAACATATTATGATGCACTGGGGTTCTTTCCTCTATTTTCATCTACTTCTCTCCTCTATTCTTTATTTCTCAATCAGTTCTGCATGACTCTGTTGGTGCAGTGGGATTCATATGTTGTTCCTTCTTTCCACTCCAGTGTTCCTGTTCTTGGTGGTGGACCTCGCCTCTGGCACGTCTCGCATCCCCAGCTGTCCTCCACCCCATCTGGATGAAGCCTGTCTGCTACACTATTTAAGCATGTGGTTGTGGAGATAGATAAACTAATTCTTCTTTAACAGTCCTGGTATATCACCTGTCCATCCTGGGAGAGGATCTCTCCCTCATGTGGACATCCCTAAAGTTTCTTCTTTTTTTTTCCCCCTGAATCAGGCTTTTTAGGAGTTTTTTCCTTACTGGGAGGGAGGGTCAAAGGACAGGGATACCCAGTTTAGTTTAGTCCTTTTAGTTTAGCGATTAGCTATAGTTTATGTTTTATGACTGATCTCGTTTTGTAAAATTACCAGCTTGAAGCCCAAAGAGACAATTGTTTTTGTGATATTGGGCTATTTAAATAAAATTAAAATGACTTGTTGATATGTTTCTTTAGACTGAAGAACATCTAAAAAATAAGCAGTTGAATATAAGAATTTCTAATGAAACCACAAACGGTGGTCTTTGGAGAGCCTTCAAATGTTGTTAAACTAGTATGTAAGGTTCCAAGCTGAGGAGAACCCAGCATGAACCATGCAGCTGCTGGACAGCAGGTGACATGAATGAGTCTAATAGGATCAGGTGGAGTCCAATGTGGCATTGACAGAACCACTGAGCATTTATAAGACCAAATCGCGTGGAAGCTTCATCAAACAGCAGCTGATCTGTCTTCTGGGTCTTTGTGCTGTTTGGTTCTGGCTTGAAGGTTGTTGTGATGGCTCTGTGTGCTATGAAGTAAGTCTTCATGGTCACTGCTTAGTGCTTTTGCTCCTTTTGTTTACTGATGTTTTCTATCTAAACAGGATATCTGGGATTGTCTTTCTCCTCTTCAACCTTGGAGCTTGTGTTCCTGTTAAGAAAGGTAAGTAGCGATAAAGGAGTTTTAAAAACAGACTGCATTAACTCAACCCTCTCTCTTGTTCAGATCAAAGTGGACCAGGCTCTGTTCCTGGACTTGGAACTGCTGGCTCTGGATATTCCGTTGGCTCCTCTGGTTCTGACTTTGACCAGCAGCTTGCCAACGTTGCTCACTTCATTGCTGAAGTCTTGCGCTTCATGCCCAGCCGTCCTTTCCCACGTGAAGCCTGGACCTCTGACCATGTCCCCCTCGGCATGGTTGAGCAACGCCCCCTCTACCCTTCATCCCATGTGGTCAAGTCCAGCAACGGCTACCAAAGAGCTCGTGACTTCAGCTCTGATGCCAAGTACACCCAGGACATCTTTGACCACATTGATATAGATGGAGGCAAACAAGATGGATCCTCCAAGACTGGATCTAAAGGCCAGGAGGGCTACTGAGGTAAGATTCAGTTGCTGAATACCAGAATCTGTATATATTTGTATTCACTCATGTATATCTTTTGCAGGTACTGTGGCATCAATCCTTGTAGACATAATAAACTTCTTGTAGATCAGTTTGGTTTAATCTTTCCTTCTACCTTGGAGTCTTGCCCACTAGATTTAAAAGTGTCCTTTTGCTCTTGAATGACAGACTTGTATTTAGTTTCTAAGGACTAGATTCTGGTTTGTTCTGGCGTTAAGGATTAGAGACTTTAGTGGCTAGCTCTGGGGCTACTGTATAGCTGTCTTGATCATATAAACTAAAATGTGGTGCAACTTAAAGCTTGTAAGAACTATTGGAAAGCATAAACTTCTGAATTGGGTACAGTGACCAGGTTTTAAACATGTAAAATGACTGGGGAAGAATATCTTGACAATCGGGTTGTGAAGTGAGACTTCTCATTGGTGTAATGGGTACAAACTAAGACATTCCTGAACTGATGAAGGACATTTACTTCAGCCTTAATCAGTGATAGTATCTCCAATGGCTGATATGTGGAGAAATGCATGAAGCTTCTCTCAAAATCAAGCTTTGGAGTAGTGCTATCAGTTTTCAATCTAATCTCACTGGACAAGCATCTACAATGTTTAAAATGAGCAATTACACTGAACTAGTCAACTGTAGGGATGTTCTGATCACATGGTTGACCAAAAATCAGATTTCATTATGAGCTGCACTTTATATTTCAATTTAATTCTGGATTAAAAACTGCACCAGAAGTCTGCATGTCATGAAAACGGCAGTTCAAACAGGAGGCTAACAATTCAGTTAAGCTAGATCAGATTCAGACCTCTGGGATTTTATTTATTTTTTTTTTTTGGAAACACTTTAAACTGGCAACAAGTGTCTATTGGTTTGGCCTAGAGCAAATGACAACCTCTAGAGGCATTTCAACAGTTTTCTTTTTAATCTGAAGCTATTCGTGCTGCAGACAGATGGCTAAACAGCAGCTGCTAACTGATACATGCTAGCGCCGGGATTTAGCTCTTTAGGACCCGAGCTGTTCTTTGATATGCCTGTTTGATTTATGACAGAAATAAAAGTTAAAATTAACTACTGTGGTAATAAAACTGAAAATGTGATGTCTTAAGAACTTGAAGTGTATTATCTTGAAAAAAACAAATGAACTAATATCAGCTAATCATGAACACTCATCAAATTCATGCTAAAAACAAAGTACTGTAAATGAAGACAGGAATCACATTTGGTTAAAAACGTTCAATAGCTCTAAAGATATTAAAGCTAAAGTCACTAAACGTTCTCATGTGACTATCACTTCTATAACAAGAAAATGATTACTTTTTTCCTAGTTTATATTTGCTCTATTTTTACTAGTTTATCAAAGCTACTTCACACAAGTGTTCCATTTTAGTTTTTGATGATAAAAGGTTAATTAAATATAAGTAAGGGACAACACAAATCTGTTTATTCAATTTGTTCATGTTTTAAATGTGTTAAAGTATCGGATTGGGACTCAGTGTTGGCAAATCCAATGACTCAGAATCGGATCGGGCCCAAAAACCTGATCGGGACATCCCCAGTCAACTGTCTTTAGTTTCATAACTACACTTTTCTTCTGGGCCGTCTGTCCACTTGTAGGAGAGCCTTGTAAGTTTGCTTAGTGATTCTTATGTCTCTAAATTAGGAGTGACTGTCAAAATGGTCCAAGAATTCAGCTGGGTGTTTTCTACAGCTTTGACTTGGCTTCTTCCTTTTCTTTTTTGGATGAGTCTCAGGAATTCCAGCTGTGGAAAAAAAAAGACTTTGTTATTCAAATGAGTCTGTTGTATATGTTGTACGTGGTCTAATCCATGTTACCCTACGGTTTCTCATGAAACAATATATATTCAGGAATGTCTTGCAGTACCTGCCAAAGGACGTGTTGGTACGGTCCAGGCGCAAATGAAATGTCAAATATCAGTCTTTCATAGGGACAAAGACCGGCTCAGTGGCCCTGTGGTAGAGTGTCTGCCCTGAGACTGGAAGGTCGAGTTCAAATCCAGGCCGAGTCTTCCTGAACGCGGCTGTGTCTGCACCTCACCGCTCCCCCAGTGGATAGGTCAAACTAATGGGACTGTTTTTATTTTTTATTTGCAGGGGTCTTTCTTTGATTTGCTTCTTATTTGTAGCATTTCTTTTTATTTATTTGCAGCAATTCTTTATATTTGCAGCAAAGTTTCTAATTATTTCCAACATTTCATTTATTTGCAGCAACAATTCTTGTAATTTTCAGTTTTTCTTTTATTTGCTGCAACGTTTCCTATTATTTGCAACATTACTTTTTCTTCTTCTTCTTTCTCAGCCACCATTAAATAACCAACATTTCTGGTTGAACATTGATTTAATGTTCCAACGTTCCTTCTCCGTTCTTCCATTATAAACATAGCTCAAGAGCTGAGTAATGTCCCCAGATCATAGCCTCAATTCTTTGGGTTCTGAGACTAGAGCGGTCATGAAGAATGAAGACTTCCATAGACTAAAGGAACCGTTTAGTATGAAAGTGGATGAGCAAACAGGGTGTTGATTGTGAGAGCTCTAATTTGTTTACCACCTCAACCTAAAATAATAATGAAAACAAGTCTGTCTTGGGGGCATTGTCACTGCAACCTTCTGATTTCACTTCTGCTTTAAGAACTTGCATCACTTCACATCTTCCACCTAACAAGAGGTTGATGTGTTTTTTTTAAGGCTGAATGTTCTTTTATCTGCTCCCTTACTTTTCAAATCATTCAAACTGGCAGATCACAAGAATCTTTTTTGTCTCCACTTTCTGGGAGATGCATGAAATCTCTTATAAAACAAGGATGCTGCTCATGTATCAGAGATGAGATCTCTGTGATGATGCACTCTCTAAAATGACTGTAGCGGACACCTGTAAGGGTCAGGGGGTCGACCCCTGAGGGGTCACCAGGACCCTCATCTCCGTTTCATCTCCAGGGCTGACTGGGAATCAAAGGAACACAGGGGATATTGTAGAACGAACCAAAAATAACACCCTGTTGTGACAGCACAACAGGGTGTTTCAGAATTTGATCTAAAAAAGGAGTCTAATTATTTTCTTGTACTGAAACAAATTCTTGCCTCAGAAATGAGATTCAGTTAAAAACTGAATCTAAAATGAATTTTTATGCGTTTTAGATATATTAGTCCTCTGGGTTGTTTCATGTATTTATAGGAATCCTGATTTATTCCAGCTAATAATCATCCAACCCATGATTTCACAGAAGACTAAACTAATCAAACCAGGAAAACGGAATCAAACAAATGTTTTAACAATAACATGAACAGTGAGGCAAACAAGTATTTGACAGCCATCGATTCTGCAAGTTGTCTCACTTCAAAAGCTGAGAAGTTTGTGATGTTCCTCATCATTAAATACGATATAACCATGACAGGAAACGACAGGTCAAGTGTTTCCTGTCGGTCAGGGTGGGGAACTTCCAGGCCTCAAGCGCCAGTGATCCTGGATATGTTTCAGGTATCACTGGACTACTCTCGGCTGGTTACCGGGACCTGTGATGGAGAATTCTGAAGTTGTCAGATAGGGTGTGGGCTGGAATCAAACCAAGAAGTTTGAACATTCTGTCAGCCATTTTTCTGAGTCGAGTGTTGATGGTTTGGGGCTTTAACTAAAGTTTATCTCCAGAGACCAGTTAGGCCACTCCAGATCCTTGGAATGCTTTCCCCAAAGCCACTGGATTGTAGCCCTGATGCTTAGATTTAGATTTAGATTAGATTAGAAATGGTTTATTTCAAGCACTCATAAGAGATTGCCTTTAAGGGAGTGGGAGGAAGCGAACTTATATAATCCTACCCCAGTTCGACCATACCATTTCCTTTATGTGTATTATCATTATCCGGTTCATAACTTAACATCAGATATTTATATCTTTCCAACATAGATTCAGACCTGGAACCAAAGAAATACAATGAAATAAAATAAGTTTGGGAACATGATGGGCCCAAATCTCACCGTACATCATGATGTTCTCGCCTCCATGTTTCACAGTCTTGGGATGCAATCTTCCTCTTCAACGACCATTACCTGCTGGTCCAGAGACCATCTGGATGATCCGAATGACAGACTTCAGATGAAATCTTAAGCGAGGGGATCTGTGGAGCACTGGAGTCGCATGTAAAGGTAACCGGTTCCGACAGGTGACAATAACGAAGGGAAATGTTCTTTCTTGTTTGTAGGTGCTAAACATCATATTGTTCGGTCACACCGGATGTGGAAGCGCTGCAAAGCGGTATCCGCTTCACCTCCAGTTGACACTTTTTTACGTTATTTTTCTTTTTTCCGGTTCACAAACAAGCAGACGCTTGTCTTCGACTCTTCGTCTTTTCAAAGTCGTTTATAAGCGACTCTGATCACAAAGTTACTGTAAAACAGCAGTAATCCTCAACAAGGAGAGTTGAACATGACACGCAAGAAAAATCTAGAAGTCGACCTGACGGAGCTCAAACTTCCGTTAGCCGACATCCAGGCTAAGCTAACTCTATTGCATATATAGATTGTTGTTACTGATTAATATAAATGATTTGTGTGTGGAAGTTAATGTTATTGAATCACTGATCTTAAAGATGGTTAATAACCTGAATCTATGACTGTAGAGTATAAATATTTGATATTAAGTCCTGAACCGGATATTGATAATTCGTGTAGAGAAATGGTATGGTCGAGCCGGCGTGGGATTATATAAGTTCGCTTCCTTCCACTCCCTTTTAAGTGATCAACTTGTGATTGATAAGATAAGATGTTATCTTCTGATTGCTTGACATAAACCTTTTCATTCATTCATACTATTTTTTTCCGCAACCGTCAACAGGCGCTTTTGCTCAGTTGTGGTTATTTATTTTTGCCATCATCAGACATGAAACATCCCCTGCAGTCGGCCCACTACGTTGATCTGTGTCTGTTTGTCTTTTGAGCGTTCATTTTCATCTCTACAGTCTGCTTGGTTACAAAAATATGATCAATATCGGTATTTAATTATGAAAATTGGTTCTATTTTGAAAACTGACCAGATGTTCTCTTGTGTCTTGGCATAACTTCCTGCCAGAATTGATCCGGATCAGTTGGGTTCACCCCAAAATTAGAACAGATGGCGAAACAATCGCCGCGGCGGTTTGCGCCTGTTGTGAACTACACTATAGGTTAACAAGGGCGCCAAATGGAAGCGGCCTCTGTTCCAAGTCGCTTCGCAGCGCTTCCGCATCCGGTGTGAACCAGGCGTAAGGTACAGCGGATTATACTGTGCACTAAGTTAAACAAGAAACAAAGATAAGTCAAACTTTATTCCAATCATTAACGGTAACACTAAACATTGTTCAGTTACATCGTATCAAATACAAAAAAACTTTTTCAGTTCATTTTTTTTAAGTCTTTAACTCTCATCATAATATTACATCAAAGCAAAGTTTACTGATACACTCGTGGTTATGATATTCGTAAAGCATCAAGTGGTGCGACTTCGTAGTTTACCACAGTCCTATTCAAATACTTGTACCAATTTTTGTGCCAAAGAAAATCCGTTTGATATCAGTAAGAACAACCAGACAGAATACATAAGGTAGACTGGTTTTTAAGGCACACGTTTTTTAAGAAAATTAAAGGACTTTAAATGTGCAGTACAGTCCAAAAAATATTACGCGTATTTTCTGTATCAGCACACATTCTTAAAAAACATTCAGTTTAATTTTCTTGATGTACTTTTATTTTTACATTTTGTCCCTCGCAGTTGAAGTATACCAATAAAAAATAATACAGTCCTCAGAATATATAACTTTATAAACTTTAATGACTGTCCTGCCCCACTCTCACAACATTATCAACTCTTTATACACTGAATAATGTTGCATTGCAACTTTACAATATGTGTAGAAACTAAAGTACCACTTCAATTAGTTTGTGGTCTTTTAGTGGTCTTTTAATTATAATTATGCAGCTTTTAAACAACATTTTTTTATTACTTTTGGCGTTTTCTTGGACATAGTGTCTGCAGAGCGGCAGTAGTTCCTAACGTTAGGTTCAAAGTGGACGTGGAAGTGGCGCGCGTGGCGGAGTGTGCTCGGCGTCCGCTCTCTTCTGTCACACCAGATGTGCGTTTCCACGACGGTCAGCAGGCGTTTCTACTGGAGCTTTTTTCGTTTTTTTCCACTATGTGTAACTTAAAAACCTAAAAATATTACCTCATGTTTCTGCTAAGAAGAAGCAAGTAGTTACTAGAGCTATACTTCTTTATTTATCTGCTGATGAGGCACACAGAGAAATGTGTTGTGATTGTATATTTATCTTGATTTTTGTTTAAATACAAAACTATGATCACATTTGTCAATTGTAGTGATTTATTGTGAATAATTGGTTTTTATTTTGAAAATAAACCTGATTTTCTCACGTATCTTGATGTAACTTCCTGCCTGAATTGACGCGGATCGCTTGCGGCCTCACTCTGGACGCGGAGGCGTCGTGGAACGGAGGCCCCTTCTATGCGGCGCTTGTTAACCTCTGATGTGGGTCACATCAGGTGCGGTCCCCCCCAGAAGGCTCGTGCCGTGCGGCGGTGTCTGGTCTATTTTGTGCGCAAATCACAAGTAATCCATGTAGATTCTGGCAGGAAGTTGCATCAAGATACATGAGAAAATCAGGTAAATTTTCTAAATATAATCAATTTTTTCACAATAAAACACTGCAATTTACAAATGTGATCATAGTTTTGCATCTTAACAAACTGTAGAGATGAAAATAAACAATCACAACACACACAGATTAACGTCTGGAGCGGGGTGGGGCTGGATTTTGATAAAGTAAAGAAGTATAGCTCTACTAAATATTTGCTTCTTCTAGCAGAAACATGGAGTCATATTTTTAGGTTATTAACTTATCCATGACGGCAAAAAAAAAAAAAAGCTCTAGAAGACGCGCCTGTTGGACCGCTGCAGAAAAATGCACGTCTGGTGTGATGGGAGAGAGCGGATGCTGCGCGCACTCCGCTCCGCTTCCGCGTCCAGTGTGAACCAGGCGCAACTTCTGTTGGTGCGGTCCAAGCCTCCCCTCATTTCCCATCATCCCCTCACAACCCAAACCTGACATAAGCAGTGCAACACAACTGGCAATCATTATTGGAGATATCCAGCTGTACTACTCTTTTTTAGCCACCTCAGATGTAGAAAACAAGGACATAAATGGATCTAGTCCAGAGGTCTCCAGATCCACATGTGGCTCTTTTATCTCTCCATTGTGGCTCCTTGACCAAACATAAAATAAGTTATGGAGACTGTTGGAGTCAGCAGCTCAATGCTAATGGCTGTCTAACCAAAACTACCTGAAGAAAACAAATAAATAAAGCCCACAAACTATGACTACCAAACCCCAAACTAAAATAACAAAACCCAGCAGTGTAAGACTGCTGAGTACAAAGAGGGAAAAAAGAACAAATAAATAAATAAAAGAAAAGAAAATATCATTTTTAAAAAATAAGTATTACTTAATTAGCATTTCTTTAATTTAGACTAGTTACATTTATAAATTAATGTCTGAGGTTCACATAGATAATAAACTATGTAGGTTTTTACATCCCTGTTGACCTGAAGACGTCTTGTTTGATCAACTCTACCTCCAGAATAACAGATTTTATATGCAAATCAAAACTTTAGTAAAAAGTTTCATCTTTTATGAGTTAAAAACACATATTTTCTTAGGCTGCACAATATTGGTTACTAGCTGCTCAGAGCTGCACTGAGATGATCCTTTTTGGCACAGAGTGTCTTTTATTTTGGAAAAAAACAAAAAAAAAACACATTTTGAGAAATGCTGGGTTTTTTTTATATTTTTGCTTTTGTTTGTGCCAAAAAATAGACATAAACTTCGACACAAATCTTTTATGAAGAGCAGGAAACCCTGACAGGATCCGTTTTTTGACTGTTTTGTGATGTTTCTACGACAGTAAAAGGAAATCTCCAACAACACAATGAAGTTCTTTCACCTCCCAAAGTTGTATTCTTGTGATTGGTCAGCTGTTAGTCTCTGTCCGGTCCATCCTGAGGGACTTGTCCTGGTATCATAGCGTCGCTCTCCAGCCCACCTGCTGACGTGACCGGTGAGATGGTCTCCAGAGAGATCTCGGTGTCGTCCTCCAGCCGCACGGCGGCGGGAAGCAGCAGCAGCCTATCGTGGCTCGGAGAGCCGTTGGAGATCATCGACTCCTCGTCGAAGTGCACCCCCATGTCCCCCATGGGGTCGGACCCCACGCTGAGCGCCCGCGGGCCTTGCTGCGACTGCGCCGGGACCAGGGCCTCCTTGTGGAAGGTGGTGTCGTGGTGGTAGGACACCAGCTCGTTGCTGAAGTTCACGGCCTCCACGGTGTTGCTGGAGCAGATGCGGTTGCACCCCAGAATGGTGGCGAAGGCTCTGCGGAAGTCTGCGTTGAACGCGTAGATGACCGGGTTGAGGGAAGAGTTGGCCCAACCGAACCAGACGAAGACGGTGAAGGTGGTGTCGCTGACGCACGGCGGGTCGCAGAACGGCACGGTGCAGTTGAGGACAAAGAACGGCAGCCAGCAGAAGACGAACACGCCCATGATGATGGAAAGCGTCTTCAGGACTTTGGTTTCCTTCTTGAACGACGACTTCAGGCAGGCTTCGTCGTTGGGCCGGTGCTGCTGCTGCAGGTTCCGGCTCACCCCGTGACCCTGGTTCTGCGCCTGCTCGGCCGCCCGCTCCAGAGACGCAATCCGACGGATTTGGGTCTGAGCTATGCGGTAGATCCGCGTGTAAGTGGCAATCATGATCACCACGGGGATGTAGAAGCTGATGAGAGACGAGGAGATGGCGTAGGTTTTGTTCAGGTTGGCCACACAGCTCATGGCGAGGACGGCGGTGGCATTGAGGTCACTGGTGTTGGTGAGGTTGGTCCTCACAGGATCTTCCACCACATCCTCCTCTCCGGCACGATGCCAGTTCAGCTGCACCGGAATGAAGGAGATGAGGATCGACAACGTCCACGCCACTCCAATCATGACAAACGCCACGCGGTGGGTCATCTTTCGCTCGTACTTGAAGGGGCTCGCAATGGCCCAGTACCGGTCCACGCTGATGATGCACAGGTTGAGGATGGACGCTGTGGAGCACATGATGTCAAAGGTGATCCAGACGTCACAGAAGCCTCCGAACAGCCACGTGTTGGTCACCTCCGTGATGGCCTCCCACGGCATGACCAGGACAGCCACGAACAGGTCCGACACGGCCAGGGAGATCACGAAGAAGTTGGTGACTTTGGAGCGCAGGTGGCGGAACTTGATCACGGCCGCGCACACGAGCGTGTTCCCGAGCAGCGTGGACACGATGAGGAGGAAGAGGATGCAGCCGACGAGGACGCGCAGCCCGCGTCCCCCACCGCCGCTTTCCTCCCCCTCTCCGCCCGTCCCGTCCAGCTCCGACAGGACTTCTGAGAAATTACCCCACGTGGTGTCGTTCTCCATGTCTCTGCACCGCAGAAATGACTTTTAGTACAAACAAAAAGAGTTCAACATCCGAATGAAAAGGATTCTGTCCTCGTCCGAACCGAAACAAACCATTTTACGCATAGAAGATGAATTTTACGCATAGAAGACGCGTAAAAATCCTCCCTTCCGGTCAGGTGCGTCTTTGGATTCTCTCTCCGGACGCCCTATAACGCCATAAAATATTAAAATGAAATAAATAACTGAACTGATCAGAGTTTTCATCCCCTCTGAGCGCCGGAGTCGTCTGGATGATGAACCTGTTCCTGCGCTCTGAGGATCCGCGTGAGCGTGACGCGCAGCTGCTGCGCTCGCTTCCTGGATCAGCCGCGCGCAGCTCATCATTCAGGTCTGGATTGTGATCATAAACGGTGAATTCAACGCAACAAATAAATAAATGCATGTTAGTTTTGGTCACAACTCCCTCTAAAAATGTTTTAGTCCCAATCATTAAAAAAAGAAAAATAAATAAACGATTTCACGACTTTCCTCACATCTTTCTTCTTCAAATTATGCAAAAACTAGTCATTCAAGAGGAAATGTTTTGCAGAACCACAATAAAATGAATGTAAAATAAAAACATATATATGTTTTCGTCTTTAAATAGGCTGAATGAGCATTTAAAAAGTTTGTTTTCTAATTCTGAATGTTTACAATTAGTTTTTTAATTGATATTCTTAAAAAAAGAAAACTTGTAATTTCTATGTTTGACGTTTCATCTTAATTTGTAGTATTTTAGTTGGACAATTTTATGTATTTATTATCTAATAGTGTTAGGAGAAAAGAAAAGTTTAATGATTATCAAACATGTATGAAATATATATATATTTTACTTGCAACACGACTGTAAGGAAAGAATTAATGTGCGCACAGTAATAAATAAATGTAATAAATATGAATAAATATGGGAGAGGAGGAGAAGACACACAAAAAAAATGTTCGTTTCACATTTTCTGCGGAATTATTTCAATTGTTTGTAACAGCAAACGTACCGGACAGATTTTAACAACACAAATATTTAGATTGTAAAAGCAGCAAAAACATTTTCCTTTTTTTAAAATTATATTTCTATTTGGCAACAGAGGAAATATTTAGCAGAAATCCCTCCATATGTGTTAGATTTAGTCCAAAAATATTGTCTAGGCAGTACAAAAAATATTCTTGCAAGAAAAAGTAAAATAAAAAAAAAATAAAAAAACATTTTCAATAAACAATGTATCTACTTAAAGCAAAGGTAATAATTTCTGGGTGTTGGAACCCGAATGATTTTTTAAATGAAGCTAAATTTCCAAATTATCATTTATTGATTTTACAAACTGGAAAGATTAGAGAACAGATTTAGCTGGTTTTATGTCGCCCTCTGCTGGTCCTTTGGTGGAAGTGCAACAAGTCAAAATCAGAAGACGAAGTTTTGTAAATCCTGTGGGTTCTTCTAAACTCTGGAGGAGATGCAAGTTTTGGAAAAACTAAAGATATTGTAACCCAATGAAAGCTTTAAAATGATACAACTATTTTTAGACCAATTTAAATTATTATTTTATCATTTTAGGGACTTTCCTGTCAGTGTTCCCACAAAGTTTGATAAACATAATTAGTTTTATCGTTTGCATGTCATGTCCAATTTATCAACGAACTTTTTATTTGTTGCTATTTTACATTAAACTAAAACGCTTTGCTGCTAAATATTAGACAAGCGTCTTCTCTGTCTATTTATAAAACTAAACTCAAAGCTCATTTTTATCGACGAACAAATGAGATTTTGTTTTATTGTATGTTTTTAAACTCATTTTTTTCTTTTTTCATGCTCTTTCATTTATGTTCTCCTTTATTTTGCTTTTATGTTTGTATTCACTTATTTATTACATTTGTTTTAGCTTTTAATGTACTTTGTTCAATTTAAAATTGTGTTAAAGCGCTTTATAAATAAAGTTGATGATGATAAAAAATATTTTTTCATTTTTGTCTTTTATGTCCTGGTTTATTTATTATCATTTTTTTGTGATTACAAAAAACTTTATACAAGTAAAAAAATAGCAAAAGCTTTTCTTGTTTTCAAAATATTGAATAATTGAAAAAATGTTACAGAAAAGAAAAAAATTTAATAAACTATTTGATATTTTCTTTTCATGTGACCCAGAAAAATGCTTTTAATAATATAATAAATTTTATTTATATAGAGCTTTTAAAAGATACTCAAAGACACTTCAGGGAAAAAAAAGATGTATTTATCACGTCATGCTAAAAAAAAAAAATCCAAAAAATAAAATCATTTATTTTGTCTAACAGGATGTCTCCATCTTCGCTCTTGACGGAACTCTCTGATTTTCCGTCTGAAGTCTCCTCAGCTCAGACTTTTCTCTCTGTAAGTTTCCATCCCTCCAAACTCCTGCAGGCTCAGATGAAACTGGATTCTCATTCTAGATAATGACCGCCACGCCCCAAACAGTCCTTATGTCCCCTCACCACACATGAAAAGATGTCATCTGACCCCCAACGTGTAGTTTTGGTCCAGTTATTGTCTGGTCAGTAACTACATAGTCATTTAGAAAGGCTGAAGGATCAGATTCCCCACTCAGTCAGTTTGGTTTTGTTATGTGGTAACATCGACAGTAAAAGATTGCTAAATCCTCCTGTGATTTCTGATTGAGTTAATGTATAAATATATTTTGAGCTTAATAAAAGCTAGACAGGCAGCACTCGCGTGTCTCTAAGGTCATGTTTTTAGATAAAAATATTAATCTCAGTATTCTCAAATAAATCACTAATTTATGGGGAAAGTTTCACTACTTTACTGTTCATCCACAAAAGCTTGAACTAATAATATCTCATGGTTTATGATGTCAGCAGTAAAGAGGGGAGATGATTCCGCACCAGAGAATTTGGTGTTAAAGTTTTGAGGAGGCGACCTGCAGCGGGAGGCGTCATCTACATCATCAATACCTCCACTGCTGCTGTTCCCTCTGTTCTTTATATCTTAAAAAAAGCAAAAATCTGATTAATTCAAAACAAACTTTTGGACTTTAAGAAACAGAAAAATCATCACTAATTAAAACAAATGTTAAAAAACAGTAGAAATGACCCTTAAATGTATTATTTTCCGATACATTGTACTAATATAAGTTATTGTTATTATTATAAAAAACATGGTGTAAAAAAAGAAAAATGTTCCAAAATCCTTTTTATCATGTTGCTGTAAACAAAGTTTACAGTAAACGACAGAACCTGTTTCTTTGGAGCAACAGAGCCATCTAGTGGTCAAAGTGTTAACTACAACCGCTAAACTCAAAATGTTCATAAACTCTGAAATTGTGATCAATTTTTCCTGACTTTGCATTAAAATGAAATTAAATAAAAGCTCTGAATTTGAATTTAAGACAGATTCTCATCCGTCTGTGTATTTACAGCCTCTGTTGTGACATTTTAATGACTTCAGACACATTTAATGCATTCAGGCTGATAAACATTATTCTGCTGAAATTCCAAACACAACAAGTGGGAAACATCACAATAAAGTATTAAGCTTAAAGTAATGTGGAACATTTAGGAGGTTTGTAAATATGCAAATAAACAAGCAGAAATGTGAGTTAAGTTTTATTTCTTTTTTAAATCTACTAAATGATCCTCTGACTTTACATCTATATCAGATGAAACACATGAACATTTTTTTATTCCCAATTTTGATCAAACTGGACAAAACTGGAAAGCTGTAAATAAAAACAAACAGATTTCTGCTTTTAGAATGAATTTTTAGAATGTTTTTACAGAGTGATGCTCTGCTTTGACATTCTTTGGTTTTAGTTTGACATTTTTTTAAGAAAACTTATTTTTTTTATTTTGTTTTGTCTTTTTTTTGGTGAATATCAGTTAAAGTAAGACAAATTATGTTATTGTTAGATGAAATTCTAATAATAATTTTAGTTTTTTTGGAAGGAAAAACAATGAAAATAACCACAAGAGGAAAAGTACTCATGAAAATTACAAAAATAGAAGAGAAATAAATTTATTAACAAGTAAAAACAGTTTCTTTGTGAAAATGTATGTCTTCTTTTTGCTTTGGTTTTTAAATTTGAAACACGTTTTTATGATATAGAACATATGTATGAAAAGTGCTTCATAAATAAAGTTTGATTTGTTTTGATTACAAAATAGTGCAAAAAAATAAACCTAAAAATCTAGAAAACAATAGATTTAAAGAAAAAAAAAGTTGTAAACGTTGCTTTATTATTATTTTTTATTGTTCTTTAATTGTTTAAAGTGTCTAGAGTTCATGTTCAGGTGTATTTCTGTGAAACACAAGCAGCAACAACAATGAACGCTGCACAGTTTGGCTCATCGTGAGACGTCAAAAAGACATTTTTGTAATTTCTTCACAGATCAAAACTAAATAAGGTGCAGAGCATAAAGAAAAAAAACACAATAACATGGATTTTATAGAATGAAGTGAAACCATAAAAAAGACAAAAAATAAAGAAGAAAAAATTTGGATAAATAAAACATTAATGAAACGTGACTAAAAACTGAGGCAAAGGCCGATTTTCTTGTAAAGTGAACTTTTCTTGAGCAATCCGTCATGGAAACACTTTCTCTAAACGGCATTCGGCTGTATTTATGGAGTCCTAAACAGCTGGATGATGTATGTGGGTTTGAACACTCTCCTCCAATACCTTTGTAGTTTATAGCATCCTTTCTTGCTCTTCTTTGGCTTATATTTTCAATTTTAGTAGATTTATCGATGTTTTAGCTTCAAGGAATTGTGAAAATGAAAATAAACCCTTTAAGAGTCATGCGCATGATTATTGCTCACAGAAAAGTCGACTCAGAGACTTCAGGGATAAAAGTCCTTTTTAAGACAGAAATACACAATCACCCGGAAACTGAGCTCAACCGACGGAAACCAACAGCAGGGGAGAAATTTGGAGGAAATTAGAGACCGGTGAAGAAAAAAGAAGAGAAATGATGGAACATTTTGTGTTAGCTCCTGGATGACTGGGATCATACATCACACTTGAAGGCTTGGAATTAATTTGTTTTGTCAAATTGACTGATTTAAACTCTAAACAAAAGGTTCCTTCGTTACCGGGAGTAATGTTTAAAGAGGTGCATGCGACTTTTCTTCATTATATAAACCACATTTAGTGAAACAAATTCCTCTTAGTGTCAGAAATGGTGATAAAGGACCCAAAAGACTTGGTGGAGGAAAACTTAAACATTTACTAAATCAACTTATACATGACAAAACATGGTAGAACGACCCAGTGTCGTAGCAGAATAGAGAACCTGACACTTAAAGAACTGAAAACCAGACACAAAGACACTGAGGTTGATTAACTAAATAAGGACTGCTGTGGATGATTAACATGAACTAGTGAGATTGACTGGGAAAACAGAACATGACATAAGCACTACAAAAACCCAAGCACAGAATCCTGAAAGTACCCCTCCCCAAAAGGGCAGATCCCAGATGCCCAAATACCTGAGAGGAGGGAACCTGGAGGACACAAACAAGTCCAGGAAACGGGGCTCCTCCTGGTGGCTCGCAAACAAGCCACCAGGAATCTGGAATCTCTCCTGCTCCAAGACGTGAGATGAGCCAGAGGTGAGGTCCACTGCCACGATGAGCCAGAGGTGAGGTCCACTGCCAAGATGAGCCAGAACCGAGGTCCACTGCCAATATGAGCCAGAAGCGAGGTCCACTGCCAAGATGAGCCAGAGGTGAGGTCCACTGCCAAGATGAGCCACAGGTGAGGTCCACTGCCAAGAGGAGCCAGAGGCGAGGTCCACTGCCAAGAGGAGCCAGAGGCGAGGTCCACTGCCAAGATGAGCCAGAGGTGAGGTCCACTGCCAAGGACAGGAGCATAGATAAGCCACCTGGAATTTGGAATCTCTCCCCCGGAGGAGAGTGAGAAAGAGGGACAACACATGAACTGCACTGCTCCAAACAAAAGCATGGAAAACTAAATGAAAAATAGATCCTTATTGTGATATTTTGGAGAACAACTTCCTTCCCTCAGTTAGAGAATCGAAGATGGGTCATGGCTGGGTCTTCCAACATGACAAGGACTCGAATCACACAGCCAGGAGAACCAAGGAATGGCTCTGTAAGGAACATATCAAGGTTCTAGAGTCAGTCTCCAGACATAAAACCAATAGAAAGTCTTTAGAGAGAGCTCGAACTCTGCGTTTCTCAGTGACAGCTCAGAAACCGGACTGATCTAGAGGAGATCTGTGAGGACGAGTGGGCCAAAATGCCCCCTGCAGTGGAAACCTGGTGAAAAACAGAAAACATTTGACCTGTGTAATCGCAAACAAATGCTACTGTACCAAATATTGACAATGATTTAATCAGGTGTTTAAATACTTATTTGAAGAGTAATAAATACTGGATGAGATTTTCCTTTTTTAGTCTGACAAAAAGATTCATTTTGGGTCTGACCGATCCTAATCTGAACCATATTTTGCAGAAACTCTGTGCCTGCTTACAGTTTTAGTAATTCTTTTAGTTTTTTTTTTTTTAGATTTGACCTTTAAGTCCTTCATCCAGTGATTTGTTTTGCAGCCGTGGGTAATAAAACTTAACGATGTCTGACAGGCTTTCCTTCCACTCCATTTACAGCCGGTGCACAAAGTGGTATATGTCGCTACAGTGGAAAATAATTGTGCGTGAATTACCTAACCTGGCAAATCGTCTGCAACAGAGTGAGAGACAATTAATTCAACTTCAGCTGTTGCACACGTGCAGCTCTGACCTCACAGAGGAGAAGCCCCTGTTCCACTTAAAACAGAACATCCCCCCACATGGAAGAAATTCCCAAAACACTGCTCCACTTATTAAATCAAGCAAAAGAGCCATCTCCTGTGAGCCTGAAATGAAATCTAAAAAACTTTGGCAACACTTAAATATTTAACAAATCACACTTGGATAAGATGCAAAACCTGCCTAAAGTCCACCTCTTTAGTCCCACTCCAGTCATTTTGATCTTTTGTTCCCATGTAGAGTTATAATTATGATTATGCAGTTTTTAGCCAAAATCGTATCATTTTCTGGGACTTAGTTTCTACAGAGCAACAGTAGTTCATTAGCTTGTAACCTCTCACACCCAGATAAGGAATGATGTTCATGGATCTATTTGTCTACAAGTGGAGGCATCAGAATGGAGCTTGTGGCTTGCCGTAGTACAGGGGTGAACAAACTACGGCCCATTAAACTATTTAATCTGATCATATCAAAATAGGAATGAACTATAATAATCATTATTTGCTCTTTTTCCCCCCTGTCTTCTTCTTTTCCTTTCGGCTTTTCCCTTCAGGGGGTCGCCAAAGCGAATCAACTTCTTTTTTCCCTTTATGATTGTGGAATTTCCCCATAAATGGCGCTCTATAAATACATTGATCTTTGTTTTGGTGCAGAAAGTTATTCTGGATTTCTGTGATTTTGGAAGACTTGCCATATTTTTTACTTTTATGTCTTTTTTCCGAGTCAGACAATCCTTTTTTTGATCATTCCAACCCCACATGACTGCATCATTTCTCCAAGTTTATGGTCTTCCCTGAAGAACATCAAACCATTGGTGAAATTGGTACTAAAATGAGATCCAAAGTCATAGCTTGGTCAAAATTAAAGCATTTTCATTCAGATTGTATTCTATTTCTTTCTCTTATGAGGTGGATTATCAGAACACCATCTGGTTCTGATCTGGCCCTTTCGACACATTTTGGAACCCTTTAAAAACCTAAAGTCCAAAAACTAGTAGCGCCTACAACCTCTTTGCAACTGGATTTTTTTTGTCTGGTCAAGACTCACAACAATTTGAATAAGGAAACACTCAAAAATTAAATTTAAAGGTTAATGTTCTCTGTATTTGACCTCCATCGAGATAAACAAAATTCTGCAAGATCCTGAAAAAAAACCCACAACTGTCATTAGAGTTGGTCTTTATATGATAAAATCCTGTGAAATAAGATTAAAAAGTTCAAAATTTAACTTCAAAAAGCTTAATTTTGTCATAATTGATTCAGTTTAAGATCATAAAACTGGTGTGACATTTTAAGGCATGTAAACCCTTCTCAGATGTAATAAATGCATGTAATACCTAACTGCCACCACTGGGGGGCGGTGTGGCTTTATGACTCAGCCGCGTTTCCGGTCCAGAGAAGAGGAAGAGCGGAGCCGGAAGCGCTCGGAGCTGCCGCTGTCACTGCTGAGTGAAGAGGAGGCAGAAATGCTCATTTCAGGTGTTTGGAAATGTAAGAACATGTTTTCAAAGGCAGAATGTTAGATTGTTATGCTAAAATTATACATTAAATGTCGCTGCTTTTATTTTTATTCTTTTTTTTTGTTTTTTTAGAAGATGCTGCAATAAATAAGGATTGTTTGGAATAAACAGAAATGGGCCAGCTGCTGTCATCAGCAGAAGAGGATGCGCTTGCTTCCGTCCTCTATGAAGCTATGCTGGAAGCCGGCGCCGTACCTGACCTCAGAGTCGTCCATCCTCTCCTGTTAGCCAATCAGGAGGAGAGCTTTGCCTCCCAGGTTGGCCTCGTGGAACAGCTCCAGCAGGTGAACAGGTTTTGTGACACTGTGGATGCTGCTGCAGAGTTAACATAGATCAGCTGTGGAAAATGAAGCACCACTCAGTGTTAAAAATGGTGCTCTGTTGGGATTGTAAAGAGGGTGGAAATCATTACTGGGACCACTCAGTGTTTGATGCTTTTAATCTGGTTTTCTGTAAAGTGTCAAAGTCAAGGCTCCGGGTAATTCCATCCGGCCCTCCAGATCATTTTATTTTATTGTTATCAATGACCTGATGTTATCTTGAGCTTATTTTTAACTTCTATCATTTTGACAAAATATATTTTCATGTTGAGTAAAATATTGAAAGTTATTTAAGGTTTAAGTTGATTTATTCTGCAATAGTATTCCTGCCTTTTTATCATTCATAATTATGTTAAAAAGTTACAGTTTTAAAGCTTTAAAAATTAGCATTTTGCTGGCTTTTTAGAATATTTTGGCATTTACTAAGACTTTGTTAGGCTATTTTAGCTAGTATTTCAGCTACATGCTAGCTGTTTTGGCTACTTGAGGCTTTTTTTTTAAAGCATTTTTTGTTGTTTAGGAGTTAGGCTAATTTAGGCTTTTTAAATTTTTTAGGAAATTTTGAAGTTTAGCCATTTTTACAGCTACATGCTAGCTGTCTTGGCTAACTTGAGTTTTCTTTTTTTTATTTTTTAGGCTAATTTGGCATTTGGCTAATATTTTAGCGTTTGCAGCTGTTAGCTTCAGGGATTTCAGCTTCAGTGTTTTTAGCTATCAATTTCAGCAGGTAATGCAGGTACTGCAGGTAATGCTATATATCTAGTTCATAATTATGTTAAAAAGTTGGTTTTAAAGTGTTAAAAATGTAGTTTTAGAGTGTTCAATAAATTGCGACCTAAGGTGTGTTTTAGATTTTGGCTCCTGTGTGATTGAGTTTGACTCTCCTGCTGTAAAGAGTAGAGATCATCCTGCTCATCACACTGTTTAATTCAGACAGGTATTCCTGTCGCCGGCTAAGTGTGACACAAAAACTGCATCCTCACTTAGTTGCAGGGCTCTATTGAGCATCGTGCCCCCTCCTACTTGAAGGATCTAATTGGCCGACTCTCGACCTTCTCGGATGAGCCTCGCCTGGCGGGCCTGTTGGGATTGATGATCACCATGGTGATGGATATGGTCTACACGTCTTCCAAACACTCATCAGGAGGAAAAGGGAAGTCATCATCATCTCAGGTAAGACCAGCAGTGACTTTTTAAATGCGGATCACATTTTTTTGATGGTAATCAAAATAAGAAAGTTTAGAAATAATTTTTACTGCTTAACTTCTTTAATATTTAGGTTTTTAGTCATTTGCCAAAAGTTTCTAGAGTTGTTTTTTGTGGTATTTCTCTTAAAGTTGCGTGGAAGGCAAAATTTTGAATAATAATGAAACTGTAATAATCAAATATATAATGAGGACAAATGAGGATGTGGAGTTTTTGTTTATAAAGATTGCAATAAAAGCCTAGAATATATATTTTTTTCAACTTTTTCAAATAAAACTGATGTATTTTTTTTCCACATTTTAACATTCAGGCCTTTCAGGAAGTGTGCTTGTGCATTTCATTTATATCATGGCTAGATTAGAGGTGGGCAAACTACGGCCTGGGGGCCAAATGTGGCCCATTTAGCTATTTAGTCTGACCCACAAAACTACAATAAATTATATATGTATATAATCCTTAATAATGTTTTATTTCCCTATAATTCTGATGTGTCCTAGATGGTACATAAAAACAACATTGACATTTGTCTATATGTACAGAAAGTTATTTTACATTCATGTGGAAGATTTGTTGTTTCTCAGACGTTCATGTGTGTTTATAAGTCATTTTTCTGATTGTCCGTCACCACATGAATGCAGCATTTCTTTAAGTTTTCTTAGAGGAACTTCAGTCCATTAGTGCAATTGTCTCTAAAGTGAGAACAAAAGATAAACATTTTGAAATAAGAACTTTAAAAATGTTCTGTTTTAAAGCAATTTTTATCAAGATTCCATGTTATTTCTTTCTCTTGAGGTGGTTTACCAAAACCCTCCACACATCTACTTAATTGTTATTATTAAGTGTGTGCATGTGACACGACTTATCTCAGGACCAGAAAAGATTTGTCAAGAACAGTAACTCAGCTTCATAATTTAAACAAGCAAGCGATGACATCTGAAATCTGTCTCACAGACGAAGCCGAGGTCCTCCACCTCACTAAAGCCGTGTATTCCTTTTTTGTTATTCCATCTTTTCAAACGCCGCTAGCCTTCTTTTTAGCCCCCACAGCTGTCTCTTTCTCGTATTCCTCATACTGTTCCGATTAAAGCAGACGTGGTGACGGTTTTGGACGATGAACCTCCTCGCGACAATTTAGTTCTGTCGCTGCAAATCTTTTATCACTGTCAAGCACTTTGAAATCAAATCAAACTTTATTTGTATCACACTTTTCCGACTTGTGTTACTCAGAGTTGGGGAGTACAGGGAAAAATCGATTTGGTGAAATATCGCAATATTTTATTTGGCGATACTTGTATTGAGTTGCGAATTCTGACTTTGTGACATTTAAATAAAACAATTTTTTAAATCTCTTTACTATATTATTATTCAAGTAACGTTTTTCTAAGTGATACTTTTAAAAAAAGAAGTGAAAAATCGTTTTGGTACGGTATTGGGATTTATCGCGATACGTATCGTATCATGAGACACGTATCGGCATATGTATCGTATCACCAGACTCTTGCCAAAACACATCCCTACTCAAAGTGCTTTATATAAAGACATAATCCAGTTTTTAAAAGAAAAACAGGAAGATTTTGCACAAATATATATATATATATATAAACTCATTCATGAACTTTGACCTCCAGCAGAGAATCTGGGAGCTCCAGGAGGTGATGGAGGAGCACCTGAAGCGCTGCCGGATCAACCTGACCGATAAGAACAGGCTTATCCAGGACTTCCTCCGACTCGAGGCCCAGTTCAGCCTCATCCTCACCCAGCTGAAGACCTGCCTCCTTGGGGGGGATTGTGCTTCGAGGTAAAACGCGGGGTCCCGGTGCAGGGTCATGGAGAACGGTTCTGTAGTCCAACCGTGCGCTCAAACGGTGTTGATGGTTTCCAACAGTTCTCTGAGGCACTGGGCCAGCGGAGCCGTCTTTCACACCCAGATGCTGATTCATCTGGCTCGCCTGGAAGGCAAGGCTGAGCCTTTCTCTGCAAGGGCGGCGCTGGAGCAGTACAGGGAGGACCTAGCACAGATCATACCTGCGTACAGGTGAAAGTGCCGTACTCCGAGGAGATGGAGACTAGGGTTTTAGATGTTTCTACGTCTGCTTGGTTTTTTGACCAACAAAAACAGATTTCTTTGTGGTCCATAAATATCTCTAAAGTGGAACAGTATTTAGCATAACTCCACCCACTTTTTAGAAATTACTGGAGCCATTCAACTCACTGGTAGCTGGAAACAGCTTGCCCTATTTATTTATTTTTTATTATTATTATTGTTTTCTTATGATAATGAGATCCATTATCTCATTATCAGGAGAAAATGTCTGAGATGCAGATACTTTACCTGTTTTAAGCCTCTTTATTTTGTGGTTATCAACAAAAACAGCAGAAGAAAAAAACTCCACAAAAGGGTTTTTTTTTTTTTTAGTGCAGCGGTCTGCAACCTGAGGCTCTGGAGCCGCATGCGCCTCTTTT
>NC_050526.1:67667-67878 GCF_002922805.2 Oryzias melastigma
CCCTTCCGGGGTCGCGGGGGTGCCGGAGCCTATCCCGGCTACTGAAGGGCGAAGGCGGGGTACACCCTGGACAGGTCGCCAGTCTGTAACAGGGCCTCAATCACACACATCCACTCTCACATACATACCTAGGGGCAATTTTAGAGTCACCAATTAACCTATGAAGCATGTTTTTGGACGGTGGGAGGAAGCCGGAGTCCCCGGTGAAAAC
>NC_050526.1:67991-76405 GCF_002922805.2 Oryzias melastigma
TTGGCTCATGCAAATAATTTGAATAAATAATGTTTTTCTCATTTTGGTTCATTTTTTTTTTAGTCTTTATGAAGTTTTGACCTTCATGTTTAGATATTTAACATGTCAGATAACTGAGTAAATACTAGCATAAGCTTTAATCTACTACTATTAAAATACATTTTAAGCACATATGAGAACATATGCACAACAGTGCTTAGATGCTGTTAAGAGACAGTGTTTTACTAAGAATTTAAATGAAATTATATGTATTTGCTTAAAAAAATGGAATTCTCACCAGTGTTGTCGAAGAAAAAAATTGAGGATAAAAAAAATAACATTTTCCTCATTTCTAGTTGAAGTAAATCTGCTGCAAAAGGAGGATCTGATTTGATACAGATTGTATTTTATTTTGAAAGTAACTTCTATGCAGCCAACAGTAAAATAACCAAAATTTTTTTTATAGAAAAATATTAAACTTTTAGTTCTTCAACAATTGTAAATGTTTAAAACTACAATTGAACGCACCAGTCAGAAACATTCAGATTTATGGTCGATGAACGTCTCTGCCTGTCGAACGCCTGAAGAACTTATCAATTTATAGTTGATTAATTTAATTGTATTCAACATTTTCTCTAACAAACTGTTTTGTTTTGTCTAAAAATAACAAAAGTGTATATTGTAGTGGGCTGAGTTGGGATGTTTGGGTCCGCTAATGTCCGGAGCTCAGTGAACGCACCACGCAGAGATGATCGCCGGCTCTGAGTTCTGTCAATCAACCTGTTTGTTTGGGGGTTTTAATAAAGGGAGGCAGAATTAAACTATTTTTCACTAATAAATACAAATTAGACAAAAAAACAAAATTGATGGATTGTTTTCTTCTGCTGTTTTTGTTGTTAACTACAAAAAGAAAGAGACTTAAATCAGGTAAAGTCTCAGAATTTTGGTTCAGGAAAAGGAGAGAGGGAGAGGGATAGTGCAGTATATTCTTTATTATCTCATTATAACAAAAAAAAACTATTTAAAAAAAAAGTGTTGGAGGTCGTTTTCGGGTTCCGTACATCAGATAGTGTGCAGTTAAAAAGAAAATCAAACATGTAGGATTGTAGGACTGTGTTTAGCTATTTCTTTTCAAAGTTGGGCAACAACAGACTTCAAAAGTGATTTTTTTTTTTTCTTTGAATCTATTTTTAAGCCAAAATCTGAAACACTCGTCATTTTCTAGGACATAGTTTCTGCAGAGCGACAGGAGTACAGTAACCCTGCCTTACTTCACCTATCTTGCTGATGAGAGCTCTCTGTTTACATGCTCGTTCACACCCCCCAAACCCTAAACTTCACATTACTAGTCCAACAAAAATGGCAACTAGTATTGGAGTTATTCAGCTATAGATTTTTGAGCTAGAAGACGTTCGTGGATTTATTTGTCTTCAAATGGATATGTGGAAATGGAGCCGACCACGGACTGTGGCATGCTCAAAATATTTTCTACATTACAAAATGAATCTTTTTTTTAACATTATTTTTTTGTTTGCTTCTAATTCACAACTATTTGAACAAAGAAATACTCAGAAATGACACTTTAAGCTTCATTTTCTTTGTACATTTTGAGAAAAATGCCACAAGAACATGTTAAATTTTCACTGTAGTGGGTTTGAAGTGAAACAACAGTTTGTAGGAAAAACCTGAGTGGATAACTATTTTGCATTGGAGAGCTTTTTTTGTCCACTTCTCTTTCTGTTCATGATAGACCAGAGCTAGCAAAGCATAGCGCCATGGCAACTTAATCCACAAGGTTATTTGATTGTCTGCCAAAAATGGAATCAGAATAGGAACTAATATTTTCAGATTTCACTTTTATGCAGCAAAATGTAATTTTTTTTCCTGTGCTTCCATTTAACAATCTTCTTATTTAATGTCTGTGTTGCAGGCGGTACAAATCTAAAACGATCAGTGTGATCAAATGTAGAGGAGGACTTGTAGCCCAGTCCGACTCCTCCTGTGAGGTCCATGAAGACGGAGCTTTGACTGGACTCACTGTGATGGATAAAGAAACGGGAAGCAGCGTGACCGTCCCTCTCTCCCTCCTGGAGGCAAAAACAGGTCAAGTTTGTTAGAAGACATCTGCCTAACACCAAAGAGTTGTTTCTGACTGTAATCTTCACTGAACAGGACCGGATCAGATCACTCCCCAGGTGAACCTGGACCTCATCACCTCAGATCAGTACGCTCAGGCGTACCTGGACCGCCTCTTCTCCGATGGGGGACCCGTGTCGGAGCTGGAACGCTTTTTCGTAAAAGCGTGTGCTAAACTGCAGAGCACCGAGCTCGTGGGTAAACAAGCTGAAGGAGTTCCTCTGAAAGAAAACGCAGAGGGAAGAAGAGAGAAGCAGCCAAAGAGTGTGACGAAAGTGGAAAACTCAGAGGAGTCCAGCCAAACGGATACCAGCTTGAAACTGAGTATTATTGAGACGCAACCTCAGCAAAGCCTCGATCAAAGACCTGATGAGTCAGCAAATACAAAAAACACTAAAAATGAATAAAAAGATGCAATAAACCAAAAATATGTCACAGTTGTTCAGGATTTATTAAGATAATAGTGGAACCTCTAAAACTGATCAATGAAGGAGTAGTGAGATCTTCCTAAGAATACGCTCACATATCTCAAAATGTCACCGCACAGCAACCTAAAGTTTCTGAGCAAATTCGGCGTCATTTGTAATTGGGAGGCAGCACTAAAGTCATAGATAAGATGCACTGAACTATTAAGTGAGACAAAAGGGTCAGAAATAAATCAGACTTTAGTAACTGCATTCACAGTAACTCTAAGGGAGTATTTAGAGGGTCTATTGGACCAAGTTTGCTTAATTTAGTCCGCGTTGTTGGGCTGGGTTGATTTAAATCGATTTGAATTGAATCATAAAAGTATAAATCAATTTAGCACATACAGCTGAAGTCTGCTAGCTTGATGTTAACTTTTAATGGAATTTCCCATAGGATGGCTAATGCTAACGTTCAGTTGAGCTAAACATAAATTGCTGACTAAATGAACATCTTTATAAACTCACAGGCAAAAATTCAAAAATTTGACTCAAGTAAAAATATCGTTACTTTACCAAAATAGTACTCGAGTTCAAGTAGAGAGTAGGCCTCCAAATAATTGCTTGAGTAAGAGTAAACCAGTACTTGGATTAAAATTTACTTCAGTAGCTAATGAGTAACCTCCCATTTTTTTTAGTAACTATTTGTGTCGTACTTCCTTCTTCTGGAATAAGGTGTAATGTTATAGTGCGATCGCCACCTAGTGGCCAAACTGAAACGTCCTCCAGGAGAAGCGGAACAATATTTACAATTTTAATGATCTGAACATTTTTGTCAGAACTTCTCCTTTAGAGAATCCATGTAACTCTGTATGATATTAACAATCTCATTATTTCAAGAATAAATTTTAAAGTCTGTGAGCTGTATCTGATTAATATAAATATATGCAAAACACATAGTAGATTATTAATGTATTTCTAAACAAATGTGCATAAATGTGTAAACTCTAAATTTAATTGAACTGAAGAATTAAAAAAAAATCGGAATTGAATCAATCCAGGCTCTAGTGAATTGAATCGTTTCTGGAAATTACAATCGATACTCAGCCCTACTTTAAATGCATCTTGAAGTGCAAAAAATACAGTAATCATAAATGAACTGGGACTGACAGACACTCCTTTACAGATTAATTTTCACCCATCCAGACACTTTACGCACGTTTTTTTATGTTTCATTCCTTTTTCTGGTTTGTTTGTGGTAACATCTGAAAACCCCATGTTCATAAGTGTAGATGTTACCATCAGAGATCCATGAAAATTCAAACGGCACAACGTGACATCGTTCCAATTTTCAAAATGCATGACAACGTGGTTATTATTTTGGGTATGAAACCGGAACACGCTCACCTGCCTTTGAAAAAAACTTTTCTGGCATTTAAATTACAGCTTTTTGTCAACCCCCCCATGGAACAGTTAAGAACAGCGACCTGCCTGCCACCTGCACGCGGCGTGCATGTTAAAGCAGGCGTAAGGTCTGAAGGGCCTCTTTTTGAGTGACGTTCACAGAGAGAGACGGCCCTTTTTCTTAAGTGCTTTTCACTTACAAAGGTTGAAGAGACGCTTTCTTCCTCGGAGTTGCGGTCTGTGATGCAGCAGGTGGGCGAGCAGCACACAACTCTGTTGTTGGACTGTGTGGATGTCAAAGCATAGGAGGGAGAGTGAGTGTGGTGGTGGAAGTGAGTCTGTACCGACAGAAGAAAGATGGGAAATTGAAATGAGGGATGCACTAAGTACAGAGCATCTTCAGGAGGATTCCGTTTGACAGGGATTCTGCCTTTAAGTTTTTTTTTTTTTTAAGAATTTCTGTGAGTTACTTTGAGGATAATGGGGATTATTCTTTGGCAGATGCATAGAAAACTGATGCTTTTTACGCTTGTTCAGATGCCATTGAGTCACTACTGTTACTGCTGTGTGATTTGCATTAGTGCTCAGTCCTCTCCTGTTTACATCTCTTCCTGCCTGATAATAAAACAATTGTATTATGAAATGTAAATGTTTTTGTTTTGTTTTTTTAAGATGTGATAGTAGATAGGTGATAGAAAATTGTGAATGTATAAAATTATATTATATTTTATGTTTAAAAGTTTTATTAGGAAGAGGCTCTAATATAAGCACATATGGATTTTTTGCACCTACTTTTTATGTATTCCTATACCTGTTATTTTGGAATATGTTGTATAAGTGCAAATAAATAAAATGTAAAAAAATCAAAAAATCGTTATATGAATAACCAACACAGCCATTTTCAATTTTTTTTCTGATTTTTTTTTTTTCCTTTCAAAATTTTTGATAAATCATTCAAAATATATGCACGAACTGGGATGCATCAACTATATATATCATACAGTATTTGGAGACAAAAATCTCTCCAACTCTCCCCAAACAAAATGTACTTTCTGTTGCAATAGTTACCATTCAGATAAGGAAGTGGAACTCATGTTTTATAATAAATGTATTGATTTAGGAGCTATTGTTTTGGCATTATGGTGTTAAAGCATACGTTGAGTCTCCGGAATGTTAACACAGGGGTGTCCAAACTTTTTGCAAAGAGGGCCATATTTTGTGAGAAGGCCCACCAATCAACCTGTGTAATTCTACTAAAGTTAATTACTTTTTTCTTTATTAACACTCACTTTATATAGACTGTAATTTTCCGTTTCTCCACTGGTGGCAGTCAAAATTTTAAATGTTGGTCTTTAGAATTTGTTCGGAGTGATCATCCTGTCATTGTTTTGATCTTTTTTCCCAACATGCGCAAAAAGCACAGCAAAATAGAAGACCAGAGCGAGGTAAATTACAAAAACAAAAAAGACTGAAGTTGTAGTTGTTAAAACTGTATTTTAACAAAGTTACTTTAACAGTTCGTGTGTTCCGCTGAAGAATCTGGTGAGACGCCATGTTGGACTTTGGCAAATTATGGTCAAATACGTCATCTCGGTGAGTGGTTACCGCGTCGCAGTAGCATTAGATTAGCCTGCTAAATCAACTGGTAAAGTGTATTTTAAAAATAAGTGAATACAAACCAAAGATTATAGGGGAAAACGGTTTAAGTGTCTAGTAAAATATGTGATAATATACAGTGTATTGTTCTGTTCAGTTTAATGCGTGATGTCTTAGTTCACTACGTGTTGCAAGCTAACTAGTAAGCTAGTTTTGACCTGTCGTTTTTTTAAAAAATGTTTTTATTCCATTTTGTTGTGTATATTGAGTTTAAACTCTTTAAAAAAGAAAAGAAATGTGAAATAATGTTAAATGAACATTATATATGGACAATATTTAATAATTTTCTGCACATTGTAGACTGCTTTTTTTCTTTCTTGGAGTTCATCTGGATCCCTGGTCTTCCTTCTATTATCTCATCTACTCCACCATCATTCCGTCATCTTACCATCCTGGTTCCTCTCATCTCATCTACTCTACGCGATCGTCTGGAAATCTCGGTTTGGACTTTGTCTTTATTTTTTTTTTAGTGAGTACACTCGAGGGGTTCAGTATTTTCTTCAAAACAAAGGAGAAAAAGGGATTGGACTTAGGTACCTATTGAAATACAGATTTTTCTGAGAAATCCGTTTTATTTGAACATCCTTTTCATGTGAGTGGCCACTTGGTTTTTTGTATTTTTTTGGGGAAATTTTAAACACGAGATTGTGATTTCTTTGGTGCGGACTACTCTAAATTGTGGAATATTTCACAATAACCAATTTCCTCACTGAATCTCCATTTGAGGATATTTAGAACTGTTTCACACAGCAGCACCATCTAGGGCAGGGGTCTCTGACCTTCAACAGAGCCATTCGGGTCAATTTTTCACTGACGAAGACCCAGCAGGAGCCACAAAGGCTCACTTCATCCTTCAGAAAAATAAGACGGGGATTTGTATTTATGACAACGTCACCGTTATGATGAATAAAAATTAACTTCTTTTGTATGAATAAAAAATGAATATAAAGAGAAAATGCCCCTTTATTTTTCAAAATATGAAATAGTTTATAACTTTTGAAAGAGGTTCACATGATGTCCTTTCAAAATAAAAGCCCCCTTTTGTCACATAGAATCAGCTCAATGCTGCCAGTGTAATAGCAGGTAGTGTAATGTCAGCAGTGATTAAAAAAAAGCTAAATTGATTAAAGTTCTATTTTTCTCTCAAGTAATATTGTATACTTTTTTTAAAGACCGACAAAGAGCTTTAACAAATTTGTAGTTCGTGGTATAACATTTTCACATTTGTTCAGTTTAAATTAAAATAAAAAAAAGTTAAATCAGGCTGCAAATACAGTTTTATTCTCATGGACAAATACATTTTGGAATTAGTGAGTCTTTTTTTTTGTTGATGTCCTGTTTTCCTCTGGAAAAAGTTAACTTACTAAAGTTACATATGTCCTTTCATCCTGACAAAGATGAGCCACTTTGCAGAAAGGATTGTAAATTTTTTGTCACTTCTTGCTTTGGGATGACACTTTACAGTTTTAGCTCTTCATTCAGGTTTAAAAGATTTATTCTCGTCTTAAAATGTGATTGTTTAACCGAAATATCTTCGACTTCATGTTTGTGTCCTCTTAGGATCTGTAGTTTTCTTGTGTTGAAACTGTCTTAATTTTTCTGCATTTTGAGACAGTTGTAAAAGTGAAAGTTGACAAGAAAATTCTAGTTTGCCCATATCTAATGGCTGTGTGTTTTTTAAATTTGAAATCTATTTATTGTCATGTAAAAAAATCCACAATGCTGCTATTTTAGATCAATTTATTAGCATTTTTTACTTAATTTAAGAAAAAAGCTTTCCTTTTACCTCTTTTTTTATTGTTAACTTTTTAGACAGTTAAGCCTAGTAACTATGATATCCTAGAATGATGAAGACGTTAGAAAGAAAGCAAGCAGTCAAAAATTGTATCTCACTGTTAAGATGTAAATAAAATTCAAAAAATTGCATCAAGATAAGATTTTTTAGTGTAAATGTGAATGCAGCCTTCATATTCAGTGTTAAAAAGGCTTTTACCTATTTGACCCATTAAATCCAGAGCCCTTTTACATGTGTTTGAACATTCCCATAAGTATTGAGGCTTCAAAACCTGTTCATGGCAATTTGAGCACATCATCGTTTTAGCTCAATTGTCATAGTTTGGTTTGAACAAACTGATGAACAGATTGATGAAGTCAGACCGTGGAAGAGACATAATTCAAATGGGATTAAGTGTGACATTGGCAGGCAGGTCGGGGCTGCACCTGCAGTAAGACAGCTGTTGTATCGGTGTGTTGGGATCAAGAAGCTGAACCCAAAAGCAAAGCTCTCAATTTGAGCTGTAGGTAGGTTTGAGCTCTTGATCATAACAAAAGGATGAGGGTATTAATACAAGTCATTGAATATAAGTTTAATATTTGAGAGTGGCTGGGCCGTCCCTTATATAGACGGGATGAAGAGCTTCGTCAGCTGGGGGGAACTCTGAGTGGACCCACTACTAAAAATGTCTGATGCTACATACTGAACCCAGGTTCTTGAACCTGCTTTTAGCCTTTTAGTTGGACTGTCGCTACCCAATACTAGTGCACATATAGCTAGGTATGGGTCTGGAGGCTTGGTATGAAATGTCAAAGTGGTGCAAATCTTGCCCCCGGCTTTTTCTTTCACGGCTCTATTCTGTTACATGAAAAACTTGGAAGGCACAAACCGTCAGTTATGATTGATTTTCAAACGTCCATAAGTAAAAAAGGACGCTACCGCTGCATCACTAGCAAATCCGAGTTCCCGATTAGTCAAAGTTTAACTTTCAACTCGCATTCAAGGGTTGTACGTAGAGCCTGAAAATGGACTAAAAATGTTTTGTAGTGACATGTAAGCAA
>NC_050526.1:76722-81264 GCF_002922805.2 Oryzias melastigma
CAAATCCGAGTTCCCGATTAGTCAAAGTTTAACTTCCAACTCGCATTCAAGGGTTGTACGTAGAGCCTGAAAATTGACTAAAAATGTTTTGTAGTGACATGTAAGCAAAAGAGTTTTGAACCCAGAAGCCCAAAACACCCATTGATGTGTCCACATAGACTTTTCATTGAAAGTGGTTACTTGAACGTGCTTTGGCGATGGCGGTGTGAATGTAGGATGAGTCCTGCTGTGTGCTTTGAGCATCAACCAATCAGGGCTAGTGTGGCATGTATCTCTTCTGGGATTGGGTAAATTTTAGATTTTTTTTAATATGATATTGAAATCTTGTTTTGATTGGTGTTTTCAGTAGCGGAATAATTCAATATCAATTCAGTGAAATATCACAAATATCACACATGGTTCCTGAGGGCGGCTGTGTGTGCCGCTCACCGCTCCCCCAGGTGATGGGGCAAATGCGGAGGACAAATTTCAGACCCAGGTGAGTGACAAATGGTGGAACTTTAACAGAAAAATAGTCACCGAATGGAAGTGAACAAAATATAGTTAAGTGGCTGAGGGGAAAAAACGATTGTATTTTATTTTTCAAAAAAATCCAAACAAATATCTTTTGATTAAATTGTAGATGCAAGAGTTAAACATTTAACAAATTATGTTTTATAGAAAAAATAAAACTGCTTTACTGTACTCCATGAAAGGAACATCTTTATTGACAATTTTGAAAAGAAATAAATAGTATGAATGTTAAATGGCTTTTTGCCAAGGTATTACTTTAAATGCAAGATGGTAAACTTGAAAGTCCAGAGACTGCAGCGGGCAGCTCATGTTGATGTGAAAGTGAATTCAAGAGCTTTTATGTCTGGAGCGATGCATGTGTGGGTCTTGTAATTGTGAGCACTTTGACATGCCTCTTTTTTTTCCTTCTCCCCTCTTCAGACCTGAGTATGGATGCAAGTCAGAGTGTATGTGCTCGTATGTTTCATTTTGTTGTTAAGAAGTCGTTGCTGCGGCAACGGAGAATCGCCACAGTAACTCGACATCATCACATCGCCCACATCCACTCAGCAGAGAACAGTAACTGACACAGAGTAACCTTCTCTCAAGTGTGTGTGGGTGTTTGCAAGTCAAAAAGAGTAGGACTTGGTGATCAACTTCTGCCAGGCGAAACAGAGGAAGAAACAAGGAGAGAGACAGAGAAAGATGAAAGAAGGAGAGAAAGATGGGAGTGACTCTTTCTTCATGGATAGTTGTCTCAAAGTACCTTTTGTAGTTTGAGGATGTTGCATTCTTTCAGTTTAGATCCACCATTTAGACATTTTTTGTCTTTTCTGTAAACAGATTTTTGGTGTTTCATCTTTAATTCTACATTGATCATATGAGAAAATCTATAACAATTGAAAATACAGCCCATGGCTGAAAATATATATTAAAACAATTCAGAAAATGCAAAATCAAATCCACAAAAATGACTTGTACTCCTGCACAATGGTAGCATCTACCTGTTAACTGAATCCTGTTTAGGGTCATGGGTTGCCGGAGCCACCTGATTATCACATGGCCACAGAACCACACACATAACTGAAGATAATTTAAAAACACCATAAACCCACGTTTGCATGAGGCGAATCTCCAAAGTGGTAGCCAAAGTCTGGAGGGTTTCAGGGTATTCGTAGATGTCTCCGGTCCTTAACCCCGCGAAGAAGGGGGGGAATACTGTAGGTTTTTTTATCCTATCTACTTACCCTATTTTCAGGACTATAAGTCACGTTTTTTTTTAATAGATTGACTCAGGAGTGACTTATTTGGGATTTTTAAAAATATATTCGTTATTTTCCCAATAACAAATGGTTGTCTTTTAGTGGTTGTTTCCCACTAACAACCACTAGAGGGCACTGTAGGTTTGTGTATCAGTATTTGTTTCTGACAGAAACGCAGACGAAGTGCTGTCCAAAACAAACATGGCTGGGAATCTGATCGTTATCCCCATGAACATTATAATGTGTTTCTTCTGGGAGCGTCTAGTTTATGAACACATTTTTGGACAAGCATTGAGCATCGAATTTGACGCACATCAAAAGAGGCAGTGGACTCGAATTTGACTCATGAATAGAGTTTGGTGCCAAATGTAACGTTACATCGCGGTTCTTTAATTTGTTCATAAGTCTTGGACTTTTCTCTTAAAAGAGCAACTTACACTCCAAAGCGACTTATATATGTTTTTTCTTCTTCATTATGCATTTTTTGGCTCCTGCGACTTATAGTCCGGAAAATACGGTTTGTTAACTTCCATGTAGATGCTTGTAATTTCCATATATAAACATAACTTCTGTATGCAGTCTCTTTATAATTGAAAACAAAGCCTTAAAACACCAATGAGATTCCAAAGTTCAAAGCACACATTATTTGTTCTTCGGATGGTAGCGCGTAACAAGATTTAAGTAAGAGATAAAACATACAAAGATTGGGTTTGTTTGAAGTGAGTTTATCTCAAACCTAGGAATTATACAGTAGCAGCCGAAAACAACAAGTAAAAGAAAAAAAGCATTGTATTAAAGTTTAGTTTTAAAATAATTACAGTCACAGCTTTCACCTGCTGGCTCTACATTTCTTATATCATTGGGGAGTCAAATAATCTGATTGATTTACCAGCTTTGAGCTAGCAGTTGAATTTAACTTGTTTCACTAAAGGAAAATTAAAATTCATCCACTTGGATATGGCCTGAGATGCAAAAGCAATCCCAGTGAAAATGAATTTATCAAAGGGGTAATATTAAGCTCTGAACAAGAACCATTTGTGTGGTTCTTGGAGCCTCAGGTTGATATAAATCAGCTGCTGAAGCCTTCTCAGTCAATATATATCGCTCCTGTCTCTTAATTCACTGAATAAACTGTTTCTTTGTCAACTTTTTTTAAAAGTAGCACTTAATATCTTAGTTTAAAAAAAAAAACGTATTAAACTTAAATGTATTAAAGTTATCAGAGAATTATTGGAGAAACGACTTTATTCCTGTGTCACAAACAGATAAAACTAAACACTTGGGGTTGAAAATCACTTGGCAAAAGAACATGGTGTTACTTAATTTATATTATTTTAATTTAAAATCACTTTTTTCCCATGAATGTACTGCGACTCTTGTGCCAAGGAGTTACAGGACTGATGCAACAAAATAGAACAAATCATTTAAATTCAAACATGTATCTGGATTTTTTTTTAAGAAGTATGTTTATAGATCTTTTTGTGTTGGGTTGTGGATTTGGAACACGTGTGGATTAGGGCTGCCACGATTTTTCGACTGATCCACTATTAAAATAGTGGACAAATAATTTGGTCGTCGAAGCGTCGTTATTTGTTTGTTTTTTTCTTTGTTTTGATCTTAAAACTACGGTTCACGCGTTCTAATACCGAGTCTGCCATTCTCTTTGTCACACATGCGCAGTGGTGCTAATCCGGTCAGCAGTGATGTGACAGGAAGTTCTCGGTTGGCTCATAACAACACCCTCGAAAATGTGGGAAACAAGGAAAATAAAAGAGGAAAAAGTGTCAAATGTATGCAAGACAGAACTTGTGTTCCATGAGAGCACCATGGCGATAAGAAGTGAAGTAGCTCACCTAAAACTCCAGAGCTAAGTTTACAAGTGTAGCATTACATTATCTGCATTGAGCTACAATTAAATGCAACTTAAAGTCACAAAAACGACAACAAACAGCAAAACAACCACAACATTAAAGAAGTATCACAGATTTATGGGTTCTCCCCCAAACTGAAAAATATGAAGCATCAGTCTGTGCATGTGCAGTGGATGTAGGTGGTGAAAGAATGAAAGTACTGATGTACATTCTAACATCCCCTGCTTTTCTACCCTTTTAAAAATATAAATTTCCCCCTTTTTATTTATTTTCTTTGTTTATATAGGCATCCTCAGGTTTTTTATGTATAGGAATATATTCAGTTCAAATATGTTATTCGTGTTTTGCTTTAATAAATAGGCCTCAGTGAGCAAATATTTTGTGTGTGTTTATATCTGCAAATAACTTTTGAAATACTTTATACATGTTTTATTAAATATATGTTTTAAAGCTTTTAAAAAGAATTTCAGACTTTTAATAAGTTTTCTGTTTTTAATTCAGATTACCTCATTTGATTTAAGTCTTGTTTTAATGCCAGAAACAAATGAAGGAGAAAAGCTGCATGATTCATTAAAAGATTAATAAACTATTGTCTTTATTTAAGTTGGAATATAGCTTAACGACATCAAGTTTAAAGATAATGATGGTTAAGAATCGAAAAAATAGTTGGAGATTAATCGACTATTGAAATAATCGTTTGTGGCAGCCCTAGTGTGGATGAATCAGGCGGCAGGGAAGAAGGCAAAATGACACTTTCTAAAACTCACTTTCATTGTCATTTTTGCCATAATGATTGAAAATATATTGTTTTTTGCCACAATGTTCTATGTTTATTAGGGGTGTTGCGGATCACGGATTATCCGTGGTCCGTACGGATCAGAAGCCACGGTTCGGGACACGTGTGTACCGCGGACCAC
>NC_050526.1:81342-82014 GCF_002922805.2 Oryzias melastigma
GAAAAATAATATTGTCAGCATTTGTGCTGAGAAAAAAAGTCAAATCAGCAGACTTATACTGTTTTTAAATGTCATGTTTGGAGGAAAAACTAAAGGTCTCTTTTTTAAGGAAGAGCTTCTTGTACTAAAAGTCTTACATATTTTGAAGGTTTTTATGACTTTTTAGATGCAAAATCCTCAGTTTTCTGCTAATTTAAATCATAACATAAAAAAAAACAATAAATATGATGTGATTGTATAAAATGTACACTCAAAAGATTGGGAAATTATTCGTTTGTGAAGTCAATTTTATTGAATGTTAAAACTAATTAATAAGCTTAATGACTAATTCAGAAAACAGCAAATAATCTTTTCAGCACTGATAAATAGAAGATAAAATGGCTAAAGTTGTATTCTTGTAAATACAAACAAAAAACTCCCAAAAGATGTGAACTCGTGAATGCAAAACTAGAATCACTCTGACTTGAAGAACAGAAGACAAAAAATGACAACAAACTATTGATTTTCCCTTCTTTAACTATTCTTCTTTTATATTTGCTTTACTTTTTAAATCTGAGAAAATGTTTCTTTATTTTGATATGATGCCCATGATACATGCTCTTAGAATGTCCAAATATTATGAAATATGCATTGGTTTATACTCACAAACTGAATGCATTCCTTACTATTAAC
>NC_050526.1:82119-87776 GCF_002922805.2 Oryzias melastigma
CCATGATACACATCTTAGAATGTCCAAATATTATGAAATATGCATTGGTGTATACTCACAAACTATGAATCCATTCCTTACTATTAACCTGACATTTGAATATAGCATACACTCACCGGCCCCTTTATTAGGGACACCTTGTTAGTACTGGGTTGGACCCCCTTTTGCCTTCAGAACTGACTTAATCCTCGGTGGCATAGATGCAATAAGATTCCTCAGAGAGTTAGGTTCATATTGACTTGATAGAATCACGCAGTTGTCGCAATCTCCAATCTCCCGTTCTACCACATCCCAAAGGTTCTATCGGGTTGAGATCTGTTGTCTGTGGAGAGTCCAGTGAACTCATTGTAATGTTCTAGAAACCGTTCTGTGGTGATTCCAGCTTTATGGCATGGAGCCTTATCCGGCTGGAAGTAGCATCATAAGATGGTACTCTGTGGTCATAAAGGGATGGAAATGATCAGCAGCAATACTGAGGTAGTCTGGTGTTGTAATCATGTTCAAGGGGCCCAAAGTTTGCCAAGAAAATATCCACACACTATTACAGCACAACCACCAGCCTGAATCATGGATACAAGGCAGGATGGATCCATGATTTCATGTTGTTAATGCCAAATTCTGACCCTACCAAATGTCTATTGTTGAGTTTTGGTGATCCTGTGTGAATTGTTGACTCAGTTTGCTGTTCATAGCTGACAGGAGTGGAACCTGGTGTGTTCTTGCTGGTGTAGCCCATCTGCCTCAAAGTTGGGCGTATTTGTGCGTTTAGAGATGATCTTCTGCAGACCTAGGTTGTAACCAGTGGTTGTTTGAGTTACTATTACCTTTCTATCAGCTGGAACCAGTTTAGACATTCTCCTCTGTCCTTTGACATCAGTAAGTTATTTCTGCCCACAGAACACTAGATATTTTCTCTTTTTCTGACCATTCTCTGTGAACCCTAGAGATGGTTGTGGGTAAAAATCCTAGTAGATCATCAGTTTCTGAAACACTCAGACCAGTTCAAAGTCCCTTCAATCACCTTTCTTCTCCATTCTGATGCTCGGTTTGAACTCTGCAGCAGATCATTTTGATCATGTCTTGATGCCTATATGTACTGAGTTACTGCCATGTGATTGGCTGATTAAAAATTTTAATTAACAGGCAGTTGGACAGATGTGCCTAATAAAGTGGCCAGTGAGTGTAGCTTAGTATTAATATACCATAGTTATAATAGCATAATTTCAGTTAGTTAGTATAATGTGTTTCATGTCTAACCATGCCTTAAATATGGACACACACAGGGAAAAACAGTCTTTCAAAATGACTAAACAAACTTATAGAATTATAAAGAAATAGATATTTATATATCTTTCCTCTCTCTGCCTTGCTTTAGCTCTGACATTTCTATCATACAAATGTCAGCTGATCTCCTGTACCGTATGTGGCACAGCACAGCTGGAGAGAGAAAAGTCGCTGGATTAGTGCTCAGATATGTCAAAGGATTAATTACTTTAGGGAAATGTCAGGGGCCTTAAGATTTAAAAGGAACGCTGTTTTACCATTAAAAAAAAGGGTGTACCCTCCTATAACACGGCTATGCTGATGCTCCTGACATGACAAGAGAGAAGGCATCTGCTTTAAATACACAGGTCAATAAATATAGAAAATTATTACAACCTCCAATGTATTTTCATGTCATGCAAAAAAAGGGCAACATAACTTTTTTAAATTCACTGTGTTGCCAAACTTAAACTCTCCAAACCTCATGTGGTCTTTAAATTAGCTCAAGATGAGTGTGTGGAGAGCTTTATGGAAAGATTCCATGGCTGAGAAAAGGCATCCAAGCAATGCATCACCGAGTGCAACACAGGTTACCCAGAGAACTTCTCATGTCTGCCGGCCTAGTTTGAATTGTGCTGTTGTTGTTTAGCAACTCGGCCCCATTAAATCCTAAATTTAACTACCGAGCTGCAGGTGGTAATTCATGTGTCACTTAGCACAACCGTGTAAGACAGCCAATACAGAAAGATTGTAGTGGCAATCTACAACATGGATACTGAAGACATGATTAAGTATAATCACGCAGAATTCTTTATCTGATACAATTCATTGAGCCGATTAGTTTACATAGGAGGTGAAGTTCACAAGAATTTCATGTTTTCTAAACTGATTTACTCTGAGTGACTTTAACCAATCAAGCTTACGAAGAGGATCCAGTAATGCTATGTTCACACCCAACGTGATTCACGTGTCAAAGTTTTCCCTTCATATATCAAATTAAGTGCTCAACGCTTGTCCAAAAATGTGTTCATAAACTTGACGCTTTGGGAGAAGCCGCTGTCAGAGGTTTTTAGCATTATCGCTACATGGAATTTTTTTTTTGATTGATTGATTGATCTGATTGATATTTTGAGCATTATAGTGGAGAATACAAGAAAAAAAAGGCACACACTTTTTTCAAACTCATTACAGATGCATTGATTAAAAAAAACAAACTTATGTCACATTTGATTCATTAAATATAGTGATCATTAACTAAAGTCAAGTAGAATTTGATTGATTACTTGAAAAGGAATGGGAAGAAACAAACTTATATAACTCCACCTCCATTTTTTGTAATCTGGAATTTTGATTATATTTCTCATTTATAATGCATGTAAGGCACCAATAATGTTGAGAGATCAGGTTTATATATTTTGAAGAGCTCTACAGAAGTGTTGGTAATTATGTCTCCATGTCTGGGTTCATGAGATCAGTCAGAGAGTCTACCGCTATGGTCCATCTACTGCAGGAGCTGCGTCTGAATGATGGCTGCTTTCAGTGGTACTTCCGTCTCTCTGTGACCCAGTTTGAAAACTTGCTTTCCTGCATTATTCCAAAGAAGGAAAAAAGAAGAATAAAATGTGTGCAAAAAAGAAAAGCATCATAAAGTTTAAGGATTCCACCCATCATACATCATCAGTGCATCACGGGCCAAAGCCAAGTCCTGAGTGATTGACACGACGTGAGCTATTTGCCAAGTTTGGATATTTGTTGGCCTAATACCCATATTTCTCTGTGATGCCCAAAACTGACTGCTGCCAGACTGCTGTTCCATGCCAACACTCAAAACAAGCCTGACACTCAAAACGCACCGCATCACCTCAACATTGATACTGGACGCCCCTGATGCACAAATTTAGTTTATTGTGAACACAGCATAGGAAGGATATCTTTTCTGTCATTGAATTGACTGATTTAGTAAAATGGAGTATAATTATAAAGTATTTTCTACCTTTCAGGCCTAAGGCGCTTTCAAATAACCCAGTCTCCCCATGCACAAACACATTCACACACTAAAATCTTGTTTCCACTGAGCAGTCTGGTACGGTCCGGTCTGGTAAGGTGTGATACACCAGGGTCCGGTTAATTCTGGCGAGCATTTCCACTCAGTTAAGCCTCGCTTCCACTGAGCGGTTTAGACCGCTAGCGTGCCACTAGCTCACCCTGTATTACACCGTCACCGAAGGATGGCAAGGAACGTTTGCAGTTCCACCACAGACCAGGCCTTATTGTTGTTTGCAGGGTTTTCAACATAGACTCATGAACAAAGGAGTAAACAGGAAACCGCAAAAACTCAAATGCTAACAAATGTTGGAAACGTTAGCTTAAATGAGTGCTGTATCGGTGCTTTCTAATGTCGTCATCACTTTCTGCCACTTTCAATGGAACTACAACCGATGGGGCCCCCAAGAGGTACAGGTCGGTACTGTTTAATGGGTCCAATTTACAATGGAAATCCTCAAAGTATCATATCATACCGGACCGCTCAGTGGAAACAAGACTTAAGTTTACTTGGTGCCAACCTCAACCAATGTCTTGCCCAAAGGACACTCCAACACATAGGCGAGAACCAAATCCTCCTATCAATGGTTGACCGCTGTCATCTGCAACATGGTCGCCCCTCTGAAGACCAAAATACTGAATGATAACTCATGAAAAAAATAAGTAAAAATAAATAAAATAAATAAAACTGAGCAAACAACAACATGGGAAGACAGCCCTGTGCTGGGATTCCCTTATAGCTAGCTTCCAATCATGGTGTCGTCATCTAACACACTCAAAGAAAAAATACAAAATTAAACACAAGAAACACAAGATGGAATAGTAAGAGAGCAACTTCATTCATAGAACTAGACCATTCATGGAGCGGGTAATGAATAGCATCACAAAGAGTGAACCTCTGCAATGGATCCTACCCACTACACTTCTTTTTGAGGAACTGAATGATTTAAACCAAACTGAAACAGAAGTTTTTGAAACTAGTAAAGATTGTAGAAATCAATTTTATGTAAAAAATGCAAGAAATCTTAAAAGAAGTGAAGATGAGCAAGTACATTACTTATGGTAATATGTGAGAAGCGCACAGTGACTGCATGAGCTCCAAACTGTTGCAAAATCTACAGGGAACAATACATATAAATATAATTATAGACCACCTTCTCCTGCAAATGCTTTGGCCTTTGTGTGAAAGTTTTAACATTTCTTGCAACTTGACTTTTAAATGTATTGGCGCGGCTCGAGCACTGACAGCCAAGACAAAGCAGAGTGAGCAGTCTGGGGAGAATGAAGCCAGATGCTGCTGTCGCTGACTAAGAGGCTCTGTGTAGTTTGACAGCCAATGCCGACTCTGACAGTTGTAAGCTTTATTCAGCATTCAAGGAGGGGCCGTGCTCGCATTCAGACATAAGTTCACAATAAATTCCTAGCATTCAAACTCTTCAAGCTGAGGCCCAACAAAGCCAATTCAAACCCTAACAGCCAAATGAGACTTTAGACGGCAGCTGACGGGTTATGACAAGAGGCTAGGCAAACATTTGTACATAACTGGGAAAAGAAAACAAGCTGCTTTCAGTCAACTATATACACTTGTTCTGCTGGCAGCAAAGACTCAAACATCACACAAGTAAGAATCTAACTCTTTTAAAATTAAATGCAATAAAAAGTATCCCTAAACAGAATACACTGAGAAGACATCAGCACTCTCCACACAATCTGCCCACAAACTCTTAAAGAAAACAGTAAACAGTGTTATCTTGTGTTTTTATTTGTTTCAATGCCCAATTGCTCTTTCTAGTCTGAACAAAAGTACCATATTTTCTGGAGTATAAATTGCATTTTTTCATTGACTGTATATAGGAACTGAACTGAGTCACCCCTCTCCCCCAACCATAAGTATCTGCTGATTCCAAGAACCCAAAATCCTATAGACTTCTATTGAGAAAGAAACAGTTGTTACTCAGTCATTCTGTTAGAATCACCATTCTTGACACATCTTTCTTAACATCTTGTTAATCCTACATTTTTTTCATGAATTTTTTTTTTTGTTATCGGAAGTTATTGAAGTTATAAATTGACAATCAGATGCCTCAGTAAAGGCATGTGGTGCCCGCTCGCCCTCCAACGTTTGACAGATTCGCTTTTAGTGGAAGGGATGTGGACTTTCAACAAGGTCACACCAGATTAGCAACAGTATTTGCCTAAACATTGACTCAGACTGACTTGGCCCAATCACTGTTGACTGGTTCCAAATGATGATGTTCATATCACAAAATAAATGGCGACCTAATTGTCTAAATATCAATGGGTGATGTCATACTCAGCTTTGGCCATCTCTATTTACAGCCAATGTTTTT
>NC_050526.1:87789-104159 GCF_002922805.2 Oryzias melastigma
TTACAGCCAATGTTTTTTTTTTTTAAGAAGTTTGGCCAGAGAAACCATTGACATATACAGAGATGGACAAAGCAAGGCTATGACCAATCACCAATAGAAAATGCCTTACCTCGGATTCCAATAAAATAAAATAAATTCAGTCATCATTTTTCCCGGGTACAGATTTCGCCATTTTGGGACCAGGTGATGTTAGTAAGCAGTGATCAGTCTGCACAAATCAAGAATTATGCACCCACAAATCGGAGTGACTCAATTTTCTCTTTATAGTATATAGTCAACAAGAACAACAAACTGTAATTTCCAGAATAAAACATTAGGTTTTCTGAGTTTGCTATTTTTTTGATCCAACAAATTCCAAAAATGTAATGCGATAATAACACAATTGATTTTCATGTGGAGCCAGAGATAGACATTATTATCAGTTCATGCAAATGATTCAACAATTGTTAGAAGTGTTAAGCGTTTCTTGTGAGTTTAGCTGACTCCGTAGCTCTAATGAAAGGTCCCGCATGGCTCAAATTTAAGCCTTATAACCTTTCTTTGGTTTATAAATGCATCACTGTGACTGGCTAGGATTTAAGTCCCTAATCAGGTACTTTTAAATGATGTAAAGAAAAGGCTTATTGAAATTATTCTTCAAAAAATCATTCACCTTGAAAGATAATCTTCAACAATTTGCCTTTTTTTAATCCTTGACTTCTTTAACTGATTCTCTCAAAATAAGTTTTTGCAAAAATATAAAAGTATAAAATAGTCATATTCCAAGGAATTTTCTAAATAAAAGTACAGTATGTCCTTGCCAAAAGAAAAAGATTTTTACATCATGACCGATTTACTTAGTCAGTCATGATTTATAAACTTTGTCCATTGGCCAAACAGACTTGAAAATAAAACAACTTCTTGGTTTAAACCTTTTTTTAGAAGAAGAAAAGCAAAAGAAGAATTTAGATAAAAATTGTTGTTTGGAGAAGCAGAACTAAATCAAACTGATAACTCAGAAGGGCAGACAGCGTTAAAGTCTTCCCTTTCATCTCGGCGACTATACACATCCAACTAATGACATGCCAGCTATTTAAACAAACAAACGTCATTTTAGTCATCAGTCTTAATAAGTTAATGACAGTGCCTATATTTGTAGGCAAGTAGACAGAAGACAGAAAAATGCTCTCAATAATTAATGTTATAACTGTCTCTGCTCCTCTTGAATGCAGTGTTCAGGGTAATTAGCACAATAATTAAGCGTTCTTTCAATTGTAGTTAATTAGAAACTTGTTGTAATAGTAGCAGCATTTCTTCTTCTGGTGTATTCTATGACTTAATGTATTAGACTCTTTAATATTAGAGAAGAATTCAAACATTTATTTCCAATAGGTCATCCATTTACTTGTCCGCTTCTTCCCTTTCGGGTGCCGGAGCCTATTCCGGCTACTGAAGGGCGAAGGCGGGGTACACCCTGGACAGGTCGCCAGTCTGTCGCAGGGCCTCAATCACACACCCATCCACTCTCACATTCACACCTAGGGACAATTTAGAGTCACCAATGAACCTATGAAGCATGTCTTTGGACGGTGGGAGGAAGCCGGAGTCCCCGGTGAAAACCCACGCATGCACGGGGAGAACATGCAAACTCCACACAGAAAGGTCCCAGCCGGGAGTCGAACCGGGGCCTTCTCGCTGTGAGGCAAGAGCGCTAACCACTGCGCCACCGTGCAGCCTATCCAATATGTCATGTTTTCCTAAATAGTTTTCAAAAAGTGAGCACTAACCAAATATACATGCTTTTAACAAACTCGCCAAAGGAATTAAGCTGTGTTCACATTGAATGTGATGCATGTGTCCGGGACATCCAGGTCCAATGCTAAGTCAATGTACATTTGTGATCACAGTCAAGCGCATGCAGTTTTGGGTGTTGCCACACAATTTTGATTTGATTTGAAATTATTTATTTCAAGCAATCAAAAACAAGTATAATGCATGTGAAATACCATCGACAGAGGTTTACATCCATATAAAGAAATGTCAGATGTAGGATAAATAGGCATCGAATTATAGATTACGTAAAAGGAAGTGGGAGGAAGCAAATTTATAAATCCCACCCTGCCCATACCATTTATTTACATGAAGTATCATGATCAATTTAAGCATCCCCGTCTGGTGTATTGAAAGTTTGAATATTTTAACTGTGGCAAAAAAGATGTATCACCTCAACCAATCAGGGACTCAGACGTAATAATGACGCAATTATTGGGTGGAGTCCAAAACAAAGATAGAAGAGAATCTGGTCATTCTTCACCTGAACGTTATGTTATTCCTATTTGTATTGAGATAATTATAAAAAGGTCCTCTAATTTTATTCTTTTTTTTCCCTCTTTGAATTATTGAGAGACAGCAAGTCATCAAACTGGGTCACAGAGAGACAGAATTGCAGCTGAAAGCGTTCGTCATTTATAAGCTATCATACTGGGAGAATCTCTGAATGATCTCATAAACCAAGAAATGGAAACAAGTTTAGATGCTTTCGTGGAGCTCTTTAATATAAATAAACCTGATCTCTCAACATAAATCCTGTTTTTCATACATTATAAAATACAGCTGAGTGATATAGTGATGAAGCTAAAAACCTTTGGGGTCGTTCATCTCACTCAAGTCTGGAGCGTCAGGTCTGAACACATTTTTGGACAAAAGTAAAGCAGCAAATTTGACACACGGCAAAAAAAATGGTGTTCAACATAAATGTGAAGCCCGAATCACATTCAGTGTGTAAATGCACCATCCTAAAGTTATGCTTATGGTGAACCAGTAAGATGCAATAGTCCTTTCCGTCGGACATTAAATTGAAATGTTTTCACTAGATTTGGTGTCCTAACAGAAGAGCACTTTTGTGATGCAGATTTGTATTAATTTTTTTATCCATTTTGCAGCAGCTGGTGGCCTGAAAGCTAAAATATAATGAGAATATGAAAACACTGTGAATTTAAAGCAAGAGATGTTTAACTACAACACCATTCTGCTCGCCAAGCAAGCAACCAACCAACCGAATACATTTACTTAAATACCTCTTTTCATGTTAACATTTACAAAAGAAATGTTTTTCCAAAAAATGTAAAACGTCCAACAAAACAATGTTGCAATAAAAATACATTTAATACCTCAAACTCTTAAAAAAAAGACAAATATTAAATACTTTTATCCACTGTTTTATGAAATAACCTACAAACAGGAAGCATATAGGTAGTATAAACACTTAGTGGTAAAAATAAAAAAAACATTTAGAACAATGGTAGCAGAAATATGAACTGATCATTTAAAATGTAGAAATTTTAATACTGTGACAATTAAAAACAAGAAGAATTAAATCAAATAATACAAATGTATGTATGAAACATTAAAAATTATTAAATTAAGATGTTGGTCTTTAACTTTTAATTAGGCTGACAGGCAGCCTGTGCCAAGATCTACAATGAATGAGTAATGTGAGCTCTCCTTCTGGATCCTGTTCAGAGCTGAGATTTAAACTGATGAGAGTTTTCTTAAATGAAGTGAGAATTAATGTCTGCACTGTAGACCCTGAATCACAAAGTTCAAGTTTAAGCACAACTGTGGCAACGATGCCATTTCTCCTCATGGCATCACTCTGTAACAAAAAGTAGAAGTGAAAAAGAGTAGGGGACCAACAGAGAACCTTGTTGTACACCATATCTGGACCAGTCTGTGGGGTTCAGAGAAATTGTCGGATTAAAAAAAGTCAATTTTTTATAGGAGTTTACAACAAAGTATTAGGGCAACAAAAAAAATAAAAATATCACAAAACAAAACATACATTTACAACTTTTAATCTTATACATTTACGAGAAAAAGTCATACATTTACGAGATTTAAAGTATTAAAGTTACGACTTTAAAACATGTAAATTTACGTGAAAAAAAGTTGTAAATTTAGCCTATGACTTTTTAAGTCATAAATATATGACTGTATTCTCGTAATTTAACGATGAGTTTTTTCACTGAAATTTACAAGATTTAAAGTCGTAATTAAATTTTCTTTTGTTTGTAAACTGGCCCTAATACCGTGTAAGATTTGAACCAACTACATACAGTGCTGGTAAAACCATGTGATCTGATCAAAAGTATTCACTAGTCAACTGTAAGATTAAGCGGGAAGAAATGATTAAAAAAATGTCCTCCTGACTACATTAAAAAGCATATATTTGACTACTGTGACCACTCTTATCTGTGGTCTGTGTTGTAACTTGAAATTTGGCAAAAACTTTTTAAAAACACAGTTATTGTTATTAAAATAATATCAGCTGATTAAGTTAAAATTAGTCTTGCTTCTGAGAGTAAATTTGTACTAAAAAGGAAAGATTCAACAGTGGACTTCAGTTGACCTGAAACATCTTAAATTAAACACCTGAATTTCTCTTCTTCACGGTGCATCTCGCCACAGTGATTTTTATGCATGTTGGGAGGAGTTCAGTCTGGAGAAAAAAAATAATTCACATTTTTCAAGATCTGCTCATTACAAAATAAACAAATGAATTTAAAAAGAAAAAAAAAAGATCAACAGACACTGATGACCAAAAAAGTTCCTGTGCAAAGTTCCTCTGGGTTTCCCAACCCCACAATCATCACATGATTAAGAACCATAGATCTAAAATAAAGGATACTTTGCATTTTTCTTTTTTAAATTAGGTCAAATTTGTGCATTTTTTTTAAAATTTTATTTTCATGGATTAGCCAATGGATAAACCTAATAGCTTTACTATGTCCTGCCCAATGGCCATTTTTGAAACGTTAGACATAGTTGATTATCTGTCCAATGGTCAGAAAACACATAAAAAACTAAAGCCAAATCATGCACTGTGGTGACAGCAAAAGGGACAAAAAAACATTTTCATAGAGGATGGTTGATTTGGATTTTTTCCTTTAGTGTTCTACAACAAATCCAAGTTTTAATTTCTTTATTGCCTATACACTTTTGTGGCACAACTTTGTTCAAAGTAATACATAACTTACTGAAGAGTGTTCTACTAAAAGATTAAATGAATGGGGAAGTCATCTGCAGATGCTGGGTGAAATTTGTAATCTCTTCAGAGGTGGAATACTGTTTTTTTTCCTCCTAAAATACTTAAACTTAATGCAGAAATGCTCATCTGCCAAAGAAAGTCTTGACAATAGGGATCTAATGAGCTATCCACATATAAATTAACATTCCTTAAATAATGACCTTATGCATGACTTAAATTAAGTCTGTAACTCTGTTATAAATTATGTAAATGGCTTAGGTGGCCTGTGAAGTATACAAGAAAAATGTGGAGCTGTTAAAAATGATTGATATTCAAAGGACTGGTGACTAACATGAAGTGTCACTAAAGCCAAGTGAGGATAAAAGATTAATGGCCTTCCACCTCTTAGTCCACTTTGTCTTTCTGAATGAGGAAAATTAAGAACATAAAGAGTTGGTCTATTAAAGTGATGGAGCTATCAGTAGGGAGACACGATTCAGTAAAATCCTGATTGGGAGTTTGTCGTCTACCTGCACAGGATCAAGGGAAGTTAAGACAATGGGGTGTTGGGGATTTCATCAAAATCATGTCAGAGCATCAAAAAGTATCTGTAAACTTGTGTACTGGTGTTTAGGTACTCAGTGAATATTACTTAAGTCAGCCTGCTAAGGAGTAAAACCAGGATTATCGGTTCATGTTTACTATTGTTAACACTGGATTTTACAAATAATTCAAATTCAATTGGTGTCACGATTTAGTCAAAGACATAATATTACTGATTTGCACAAAAGTGTCTATATTTGTCTTACAAAATATACACAAGTTTTTATTGTTATTGTGACAATAAAAAATAAAAAATAAAGTAATTGGCTAAAAAATAAATACTTATATATATATATATATATATATTCCCAAAAAATGTGTTCTTCTATTTAATGTGAATTATTGAAGAAACGATTTTTACCAATTATCGCCGTATCGTGATATCAATATCGTGTGCCATGTATCGCGTATTGCATCCCAGCCCTACTTAAATGTAAGTCTACAGTTTGTCCATGGGGGGCTGACCAACCAAAATTACCCAAAAGACTGTAGGCCTCACTTACCTCAAACAAGGTTTGTGTTTCTCACTCTAACATGAGAATGATAAAGTGATAAATTGTCCTGCATTGAAGACTTTAAACACTAAAAATTACTACGATGCAAAAAGTACAAAATGCAAAAGACTTGTACTCTTTGGACAGAGGAGACAAAAGCTTATTTTCACAGGGCCTGTGTATTCTTATTTGGCGTTTAAAGGGCCCATACCATGTTTTCTTAAGCCTTTCAGAGTAAACTAGGGATGGGTTGAAAAAAATCGATAAATCGATTTGAATCAATTTAAGCTTAATATATCAATAACTGATTCACAAAAGATATAAATCGATTTAGCACACAAAGCTAAAGTCCGCTAGCTATATGCTAACATTCAATAGAATTTCCTGTAGGACGGCTAATGCTAACGCTCGGTCGACCAAAAAAATACTTTGCTGACTAAATGAACATCTTTATTTACTTACAGGCATTAATTTTTCAAACTATTTTAAGGAAATCATTTTTAAAGTAACTATTTGTAGTCTAAAATCCTTTTTTCCCTCATACTGTTGTCTTCTTCTTGAAAAAGGTGTACTTCTATAGCGCGTTCACCACCTAGTGGCCAAACTGAAACTCCCTCCAGGAGAAGCATAACAATGTTCACAATGTTAATGATCTGAACATTTTTGTTAGAACTTCTGCTTTACAGAATTTATGTAAGATATTCACAATCTCATTATTTTACTAATAAATGTTACAGTATATGAACTGTATCAGATTAATATCTACCTTTGACACACTAAAGAACAAATTATTTATGAAATACAAATTATTTTTGTGGGGTTGTTTTTCCTATCTAGAAGTGTCAGGTTTAATCAGCCTGAAACATTTCTCTGCAACTGCAAGAAAGACAAGAGAGTGATTAGTTCAAAACACTTGCAAGTAGAATGGACAGAAACCATACAGGCCTTCACTTCTCCGCTCTGAAGTCCTCTCTTTCCGAGCCCTCTCTTTTATTCAGTTCTGGGCGTTCCCCAGTTACAATAAGACTGCTGGCTTCACACCAGCATTATCGCAGGTAGTGCAACAAGTGGTCGCTCACACACGTGTTTCCAAGCCTGTTGTGAACGTAGCACTAGAGAGGAAATATAAACTCTTGACCCCAGTGTTAGCAACATCGTAACCACACATGCACAGAGGACGCAGGGACACAGAATCTCAAACAGGGTATCCCAAACTTTATTTGAATGATTTCATGAGAAGTACCATGTTTCATGGCGAGCAGTCACAGTTAATGGCGACACACGTACAACTTTCTGCCTATCAGTTTGTGTTCAACAAAAATTATTGTTAAAAGAAATCTGAGCACACATGGATTTAGAAGACAAACCAACAAAAAAAAACCCTAGAATAACAAATATTATTACAAACATATCTGCTGTGATTATTGTACATAAAAATGATTAAACAACATGTGAAAAGTATAAGAATCAAGAAAAAAAGTGGAATTTAAGTAAGATGTCCTGAAGGAAAGAAGAGAGGATTACAAAAAAGGGGGATTTGTCAACAGGAAAAAATGAATGAGACAGATGGTGACATAAATATAAATAAATGATCTGCTTGGAGAGTAAGACAGATGATGACATATGCAGCAAAACTGCAGATCTCCATGACTGAGAGCAGGTATAGGTATGAATTTTACAGCTAAATTAGCAAAAAAGACTGAGAAACGCTTGTTAAAAACAACAGAATTGTAAAAAGTAAGATAGAATTGAGTCAGAGGAAAAAACAAAAAAGACAGGCAAGGCAGATCTATAGAGACATGTTTCAAACTCCTCCAAAAAGGCAATATATGTCATTCTTGAGTGTAGTGAGTGTTCGCTTTTCCTTTAAATAAATATGTAGAATAATTTCTCTATAGTTAGCATGATGGCTATGTTGTCCACCTCACTGATAATACTGTACAGTATATACACAATATTATTATTTATTTAATGACAAAATAACCTTTAGATGTACATACATATTCCTCATCCTCTGTTTGAGAATACAGCCACGGTATAAGAAGTAGCAAGCAGTGTCTTTTTTTTATTATTACTATTTGTACAAATACCCCATGCAGCTCCCATACATTATAGATTATTTGTTTTAGATACATAACGCTTTAAAGATCTCATCCTTCATTCAATAACAGCAGATATTGCCTTTTCAATAAAAGGAAAAAAACATATTGATGTGCAATTACTCAAAACAGAAGGTTTTGTCGCTTTGTTTAGGTTGAAAAAAACAAAGTCTTTGGGTAAGATTTACACACAAAATGCAACGGAAACCGAAGAAAACCTGTACAACATTCAGGTTTTTTTTCTATTTTTGTTTTTAGTCAACACCATGGGAATGGGATACGGTTCTCTATAACTATATACAGACTTGTTATCATTCATGCACAGTGTCAACAAGTAGCACATTGACATTCCAAAATATGGAAAACGTGGCATTGGGAAAATGGGTGGAAAAAAACTGGAAAAAAATATTGACTACTGCCTGTTTAGAATGGCAGCAGAAGAGACGGACAAGGATAAAAAAGGAGGATGAAAGACAAACGGACACAAGAGACACTATAATAACACACATGCTGGGCAGGAGGAGTCCATTTCATCTCACTGACCCAGAAATCAATTTATGGCTGTCATTTTTTTATTTTTATTTGTCCTTCTATTATCTTCATTTGCAATCTTCTCTCACTAACATTCTTTCTAGGTGTAACTTTAAGATTTGTAAAGATATTTTCTGTCCACAATATTTTTGTAGTAGTTAGTTTGGGGCGGGGAGGGGATTGTCCATCCATTTTTCTAGTTGACTTGCTTGTGTTTTATTTCTTTATACCTCAGTTTGATATACAGAAAGATAATAAGTGAGACAGAGACGTGTCAAAAACCTTTACATTGGAAGCAACATAATTTAGAATTCACAATTGACTCGACACCACTGGATTATTAGCGCTTTTCTCTTAACAAGTACATGAAAATCGGTCCAAAACAAACGCAGTTTATGTCAATTTTAATTTCTGTTTACATCGTAGCCTTTTTACAAAAGCAGTGAGAACCAGTGCAATGCCTTTTCATTCATCCTTTCAAAACCTACTCAAGACAAAGAACAAACAAAACAATATACAAACTAAACAAAGTAATGCCATCGACAACTTGTTTTTGTACTTTGTGGTAGCAGTGGACTGGGTAACTTTTGTGGCGCTTCTTTACTCCATTCAGTTTTCAAACAGGCAGCTCCAAACTCAGTTTTATTGTAAATATTATCTAAGACTATTAGTTTCCTCTTTGTGACCATAGCAACCACAATTCAGCATCAAACCCAATGTACCTTCCACATAGCCTGGCTCTGTTTAATGCTGACGTCTTAGAGGTTGAAAAGTTGCAACACTTCAAAAACAAAACATCTTCCCTACACCAGCACAGTAACTTACCTTAAGTGAAAAACACAAGAAAAAATCCTACTACCCGTACCTAGTCTTGCCAAACAGCAGCATGCTATGCTCTACTCTGAGCTATATTTTAAACCTCAAATATCACAGCCAAGGCAGGAAGCTAAATTCAAGTGTCATTACCTTTTTTTTTCCAATGGCCCAATTTGGCCCAAAGAGCCAAGTTGGTATTTACAATCACGAGGGATAAAGCAAGAACAGGTGGTTAGCGCGTTAGCATGCTAAATTGTGTTGTCATGCGTAGCACTTTTTTTTTCTTGCAAGTCAGATTTGCCTAATTCTAGGCTAGAAATACACGCAGAAAAGCTTTCAGAATTCAGATTTCTATAAAAAAAAAGTCAGAGAAAGACCGCCTCAAAATGGCTACTGTATGGATCAACAAATAAAAAAACCAGCAAATTTGAGTTTTTTTAACAGTTCTGCTTAAAAGAGTTAAATTAGGTTTGACATATACACAGTACTTATCCCTTTTTGATCAATAGAAGTTTTATTCTGCTGTTTTTATTAAAATACAGCGTGCAGTGTTGCTGAATGCTTTGCCAACAATCTGTAGAAGTAAATGGCAAAAATATTTTTTTATTTTTTTACAAGTACATGGAGTCCATTTAATCATTTCGACATCCCCGTTTATCAATAAATGATATTATTGTTTCGCAATTAGGCGTATGTATGATCATGCTAATCATTGATTTTAAAGTTAAAGCTAACCTACAGTACCTTTGATAATTGTTTACTTTTGGTAAAATTTGAGCAAAAATTGGATGCAGTAAAATTACATAATCCCAACTCTAGCTAACAAAAAATCCATATATTCTTGTAGGCATATTTTAATCAACCCAATTTAGGAATATATACGATCAGTTATGCAGGCAAGACCCTTCACACTACTACCTTACTATGTAATTACAGGGGGGGTCAAGTCCCCTAAAATACAGGGAATATGCCGAAAACATTTATGCACTGTTGAATTTCCTTAAAAAGTTCAGCAAACTGCTTTCATAAAACTTTTTCTTAGCACAAGTAAGCGTTAGCTTTCCACTTCATGCCAATGAAGCATACAGCTTCATATTTGAAGATTAAATAGCATCAAAGCTTTTCTTTTTTTTCTTTTTAAACACATGTCGGATTGAAATATGAATAGTTATAGTTTTAAGAAAGTGGTTTAAAAAAATTGCAGTCACAAATGTTGATACAAAGATTTCCCTTTGGCAAATAAGGGGTAAACTGCACTCCAAGTCCTTCGTTTAACACCTACTTCTTTCATTGCGGAGATGAAAAAATGTTGCTTCTGTTTCATAAGTAGGTTAAAAATTCTAATTTTGAGCTTTTGTAAATGTTATTTTTAGTTGTTGTGACCCATGTTTTGTTCCATTGTTTGCAATTTTTTAAAATCTCATTTAGTTTAGTTACGCCTTTATTAAAGTCTATGATGTTCAGAATCCCATTCCGTTTTTATTTCCAATCCAATCCAGAGTTTAGTTGAATGAAAACTGTCTATGACAAAAGTACAGAAAAACCAACAATGGATTACCTCTAGATTTGATTACTTACTTTACAGATGACATTTATTTATTTATTATATTGTACATAAATAATAGTTTAAAAAAACATCAGCAGGGAAATTTTATCCAAATTAATTGCATACTGTTGTGTTGTTAAATACCAACATAGCAAGTTTGTGTCCACTGAGATCTCTGTGGTTTAAGTTCAGCAAAATAAAGTAGTTAACAGTCTCGAGTCTAGACTTCTCTCACAGTCAAAACAGGCTTTAAGTTTTTTATTATCTTGTATTTGGGCTCTTCTTTTCTTGTACATTTTTTGTTTTAAAAGGGAAAACTTGGACGGGGTTTGTTCAGAAATCTATGGTTATTACAGCTGTGCACAGAGACAGCTCTCAGAGTGATTTCACAACCTTTGCTGACCTTTTCAGCGCCAGATTTCTGTAAATGGCAGTCAGAGTTTCTCTGAGAGGGAAAATTCAAGCCCCAGACGAAAGTCAGGAATGGATGTCGAATTAAAATGACAAAGTAACTTCTTAGTTTGAAAAGAATTCATGGCGAAACCTTATTTGGCCCTGTATCATGGAGAGAGATTGGATGTTGCACCTCCGATAGATCACAGTGTCACAGCTAAAGAGTATCAAGCCAGTATCCATTCCACAAGTTTCTGGGGTAAATTTTGTCAAAATGTTCCTTACAGAACTTCTGATAGAATATTTAAAACTACAAATCGTCAGTTTTATTTAATCATATTCATAATTTTAAATCCCAGCTGAGTGATAACACTTAATGACACCAAAGATGACCTTTTTATGTCCACTGGGTTTGTTCTAAAATCCCTTCATTTTGTTTTAAGCAGAGCACTTTTGATCTGTTCATATTGCACATTTTGAGTCCATCTTTTCAGAGCTGCTAAATTATCCATTTTAAGGGCATGACTCACTTTTTTTTGATACAGGGTATATAGGTTTTTAAAGATCGGTGTATTCCAACAACCAAAATACACAAGCTATCAGAAAATGTCCAAAACCTCTGACTCCAAACCTCTAATTTTAGCTGAATAAAGGCTGATTGATATTAGATGTACTTATAGTAGTCCCTATAGGGTATTTTTTACTAGTACAAATAAACCCATCTTTGTTCCAATGCAGTCAACAAGACATCCTGTACATCAGTTTTTCTAATGGCTTTTATTTTCTAAATAAATATTAGCTGAAGAAAAAAAACATGTTTTGTACTTAAATGTGTTTATATAGATGAATGGTCTAAAAAAATGTCAAGTGTTTTCTATAATTTCAAAAATCTTCCAATCCAACTACAATAGTAAACAATTATGGATTGAGATGGATAAAGAATTTATTGATATAGCTCCCTCCAGGGGAGGTTCAAAGTAGAACTGATCAAAAAAGTAAGAATAGTTCATCAATTTTTGTTTTTTATAGATAATTGATTTTGCACTATAAATAATATCACTGTTTGCTTTATGTAGCTTTTAATGCCATTACAATGAGTTTGAAATTTAAGCCTCGTTTCCACTGGCACGGCATGGTACAGTACCTCTTCAGGGCCCCATCACTTATAGCTCCATAGGAAAACCGAACAGGACGGTTGAGGTGGAGTCACTGTAGCCTTTCATTGATTGGCATAAAGTGATGACGACATTAGAAAGCGTCAGTATAGCGCTAAGCTAGCGTTTCCGTTTTCCTCGTTACGGCGGTATTCTTCTTCCACAATCTTCTTTCAAGCAACTTTAAATTCCTGTTATACACGATGTACAAACAGTAAAGCAAGAAAAAGACGAGCTGCTGGATGACCTCCAGTGTTTTTGCTTTTCTAGTCATTGCACTATAATGACGCAATGTCAAGCTTGTGGTCTACACCACCACGCACCGTAAAAAAAAACGCTCAGTGGAAGCGAAATTTAGTTGAGAGAAAATGCTCGCTAGAATGGGCTGGTCCATCCAGAACTACTCCTTACCGTACCGGACTGCTCAGTGGAAATGAGGCTTTAGATTATGGTGAAGGCTTTAGCCAACAAATTCTTGTTTCCAAGTCATCCCATATTGACAATTGGTTAAGGACCCCTCTGCATCACTTTTTGACGTTTTGGGTGTCCACAACATATTGTTTTTTGATAAGCTGGCTCTTCCAATTAAATCTGGGTCCTGGCGTTTTGTCAGATGTGGTACCGGACGAGGACTGGTCCTCGGTTTGCAGCCGGTGCCCTTACCCTGGTCTGCAAACCAGTACCATGTCTGCAGCGTACGCGCATGGTACTGTCCCATACCACGTGCGTGCGTCTGGTACCAAGTTAGGGGGTACTGGTGCACTTGTGTACTGGTTTGCGGCTCGGATGTTGGGGAGCCCTGATTTAATGGAAACAGCCAGCACATCAAAATACGCTGAGTTGGGGACACCCAAATTGCCAATTTTTGAGGCGAAGGGGTCCAACCATGTGTCCATACGAGTTGGGAATGAGAATGTGTTGCTTTAGCAGTTTAAAACCCTGTTGAGTAGCTTCCTAATGACTCATTCTGGTAAAGAATTGCAAAGCAATTCTCAGAGTCGGGGTTGGTGTTCTTTTCTCTATAAAGCCCTTAAAGATGTTGATCCACAGACCAGCCAGCAGAAAGATGTCAAGAGACAGTTTATGTTGACAGAAGCAAATAGGTGCTATAATCATTGTGTCCAAGTGGCAGGGAAAATAAAAATATGTTTTTTTAAACAAAATGTAGTGCTGTGTTAAAAAGAATCATCAAAAAAACTAAACATGGCATTAATTTGGATGCTAATGCAATGAATTGAGTTTTTCTAACAGTTTTGAACGGTAGAGTGGCCAGATTAATGGCCGCATTAAAGGTAAGAGCACACTATCCCCTTATACATTTAAATAAGACGTTGAAAATCATTTACATCTACAGTTTAAAGCAACAGAACGAGGGCTCGTTCAGAAGCGCATGGCGTAACCAAGACATTCAGGAGGAATTCTGACGAGCTATAACGTACACTTAGCTCTTATTTACAAATTGATTTAACCTCAAGGGATGTTAAAGAACTTTTCCACTTCACTTTATCTCCCTTCCCAGAAAAAACCTGACTTGTCTACGATCTGGGAGAGCGAGAGTTAAGAATACTTTGAATACGAAAACATTTAGTTTTACGCGGCGACAGTAAAAACAAGAGGCATAATTTTTTTTTGTTTTTTTTTTTCACAGTACTTGACCATCTTCCCACAGCACACAAGCACAGAAACGAACCGTCATATACCAGCACGCACACAGTTTGTTGTCATTATACAGTTATGGCAATGACTCCCATTTTTTTCTGATTGCATTGTCAGTGTTCTCTAACCATGCACGTACACACTGACATTTTAGTCGCTTGACACAAACTGTCCCAGAGCTCTGACAGTTTCTTTGAATCTTATGGACTTCCTGTCATGTGGATATTTAATTTCCTTGAACCCTTTGTTTTGTCTTTATTGTCATCTGTCTTTTTTAAATCATTGGTTAGTTTAGATCAACTTGATAGGTATAGATTGATTGAGTTAGGCAAAAAAAAAGAATTTGTTTGTAATCCCTTTTCCAATAAATCTCCATTTCTCGAGAGTTCTCCAGCTGTTATGCTTCTCCTGATTATTGTCGTCCTTACGTGCATCCTTGCTTCCTTCCATTTTCGTTGCTTTAGTGCGTCTTCAAGTCGTTCATCTGTACATCCGTCCATTCACTTGTCATTCGTTGTGTTGCAGACAGGTAGGGGTTGAACAGATCAATGAGATGGCCTTAAATTTCAAAACCACCTGCCATCCGGCTTTTACCGTCTCACCATCTCTCTTTCCCACCTTTTTTTTTTTCTTTTTCCCTTCATCAACAACATCTTAAAAGCCTTGGATGTGGCAGTAGGCCTCCAGTGAGGAGAAGAGAATGTAGAGGAGCCACAGGCTGACGAACAGCATGGTGGTCAGGGTCTTCGCAGTCCGGGGCCCGCCCAGCTCTCCACCGATCTCTGGTCGCCGACGGTACAACAGAGTGGCAACGCAGATAAAGGCAAATATGGTGAAGAGTGTGACGGAAAAAGCCAGCGTGCCAGGATCGACCCTAAACTCATTCCCTTTGCTCTTGTGATAGATGGCGGCGATGGACCATGCCACCTGTCAATCAGAAACAAAAATTAATGTGATCAAATATTCTTTTATATGGCAAATACAGTGATCCTTCAGACGGTCTAATAGTTGGATGAAAAGAGCAAAACATACAAGAAAAATGCTAATATATTTCACCATTTATAAATTAAATTAATCACTTGTAGACTCATATAGTATGGAAGCTTTTGTAACTCATAATTCAGAATACAATTCAATACTGGAAATGCTTTTTCATTTTCACAATGTAACTGCATTACTTGTATCTTAAATAAAATGATAAAGCAATCCTCTGAACTGCTTTACTTTTCTGATTTATGAGACACTTTTTATGCAGCGGGATGTGAAAATGAAAAAGCAGTCTTCATTGGCTTTGTCACTTAAATTATGTCACATAATAGGGGTATTGATGAAAAAAATGGAAATGCAGTTAGGAGGATTGATTTTTTTTATTTTATTTAAGAGACAAGTAATACAGTTAAATTGTTAAAATGAAAAAGCTTTTCAATTTAGTTCAGTTTTATTTATATATCCCAAAATCACAAAGAAAATTTGCCTCATTGGGCTTCATACCGGTAATTTCTGTTCATCCATTTTAATTTTTAATTTTGATATTTCTAATTGAATTTTGGTACAAATGTACCAGTGAACTTTTTGAAAATGAAATGTTAAATGCCCTTTTCTTTAGCATTTCAATTATGCCACAGAAAAAGCGGTGTTGAAGAAGAAAAAAGAGAAAGCCGGAGAATTGCTTGTTCATTTCATTTAAGAGCCAAGTAATGCAGTTACATTGTGAAAATGAAAAAGCATTTCTAGTATTGACTTTTATTTTGATTTATGAGTCACTAACGCTTCCATACTTTAAGAACACAAAACAACTGCAGCTTTTTGGAACTGGATACATTCAGGAATGAATCCAGTTCATTTCTTGAGTGTAGGTAAGGCCATACCCCATGAATGTATGCATTTAAAAGTTTTACCATTTTTCTCTGAGTCTGAGATCTAAGCTATAAACAGACATAAAATAAATTACAAGTTCAGTTCACTTTCAGTGTTTTTAATACTTAGTAACTGATATGTTTGAGATTAATTTTATTGCATTATTTTTTAGATGAACCCTGGTTGTTAGATGCATGGCTTTACAGTACATTTGAA
>NC_050526.1:104625-115064 GCF_002922805.2 Oryzias melastigma
ATGTTTGAGATTAATTTTATTGCAGTAGATTTTTAGATGAACCTTGGTTGTTAGATGCATGGCTTTAAAACTACAAAACAACCTCAGATCACACTACCCTTTTATGTTCTCCAGTTGATATTTTTTCCGTTTTTGGACTGTCTTTTTTGCTCTTGAAAGCTGGATTGAAACATTTTTTGCGATTGTTGAGCTGGTTTAATATAATTACTTTTTTTATGTTCTTGGTTTTTGTTAAAACTTATTAATACAGGGCTGAATGTTTAGGATTAGACACTGTCAAATGCATAAACAGTAGATGTGTGCAATGCACAAGGCAGGGAGTACAGCATCTAAAACAGTGCAGACCTGCAGTTTATGTGTGGCATGCTGTTTTTTGAACCGAGGGCAGAGAACCCCACAGAGAAATATCAGAGATCTTCAGGGCATTGCTGTATCATTATTTGTCCCACCACGCCTCAACTCATCAGTTGTTCCTCTGCTAGAAAAGTCCACCAACAGTGAACTCAACGATAATAATTTCATAAATACTGTATTTTCCGCATCATAGGGCGCACTGGATTATAAGGTGCACTGTAAATGATTGTTCTACGTTTGAACTTCTTGTCATATATAAGGCATACCATACTACAAGCTGCATTCACACTGCTTCAAGCAACACTACTTTGCTTCAAGCGACCATTTCCAACGCAAAGTCTATGTAAACATGCCTACGTGCACGTTTCGGGCTTCCGCATTTTAAACTTAAGTGTTCACTTATTGCTAAGCAAATTTCTACGACTTTCAGGCTCTGCGTGTGAAATGTATGTCCATTAAACACGTGAAAGTTAAACCAGTTGAACTTTGACCAACCAGGAACTCAAATTTGGTTGTTAACGTGTAGATGGTATCTCCTTTAATTCATAGACATGCTAACTGTTTGAAAATTGATCATGGAAGAGAAGTTAATAGTTGCGGTTTGAGCCCAGTCGGAATTGTGACACCAAGTCTTTCAAATATCAAAATAAAGCTATGAAAGAAAAGGATTGGAGCATATTCATGAGATTTGCACTGCTTACACATTTTGCACCAAGCTCTTCCAACTGTGGATGGTGGACATGCACTAATATCGGGTAGCGACAGTCTAGTGTGAACGCTTGGGCTAAACACGAGTTCAAGGACGTGCATCACATGTCCAGTGTGAACATAGCATTAGGCGCATTAAGTGAAACAAAAGAGTCAAGAGATAAGTCAGTCAGATATTACCTGCATTCACCGTGCCTCTAGAAGTTGTTTGTAACAAGCTACACGTTAGCCATGTTAGAAGCTGTGTTGACATATTCACAATAACTGTAACTCCCAACCTTGTTTGCAACACTTAAAGAAAAGTGATATCAATTACTGTGACTACACTAACTTCCGAATTTTTTTTTTAAACAAAAAAAACAAACAAAAAAAAAATCTTTCAATCTTGTGAGCAACACGTAAAAAAAACACAGTTTGACATTGCTAACCCTTTGCCGCGTTAGCATATTACAATAACTGCCAACTTTGTTTGCAGCATGCAAAAAAACAGACTAATACTGCTAAAATAAACATAAATCTGTCTACGCTAACTTCCGACCTTGTTAGTTACTCATAAAAAAACAGTTTGACATCAGTACCTGTTAGCCGCATTAGCGTATTATAATAACAGCCAACTTTGTCTGCAACATGTAAAAAAAAAACAGACTATTACTGCTAAAACTAATGTTACTGCGACTACACTAACTTCCAACCTTGTTAGAATTACATTAAAGAAACACAGTTTGACATCGCTACCAATTAGGCACGTTAGCGTATTTACAATATCATCCAACCTTGTTCGCTAATTTTGTTAAACAGATGAAGGCTTTTAAGTTCAACTTATGGTGCGGAAAATACGCTATGTGGTTCAAGAAACTGGTCCAAGGTTCTAGCTTGTCTTGTCCTAATTCCACACTTGATCCGCATCACCTTAAATCTAGAGCCACATAGATCCAAAGAGGAGCCTATTAGTAGTGTCCAGTACATCACCATGTCAGATAGACAATATCCTCATGACTTCATCTCCACCCAGAGTGCAATCCAGGTGGACTATTGTCCTGAAAACAACTGGGTTTTTGAGATTTGTAAGACGAAGGAAACGATCATAAACTTCAGGGAGAAAAAAATCTGCAGCCAGTTAGGCAGTAGAGTTACTGATCAAATTCTACACAGATGTAAACCTACAGTGGAACTCCAGCACCTCAGATGCTGTGACCGAACGGCGCCTTCCCTTTTTGAGGATCCTTAGCGCAATTAAGCTAAAGTGAGCAGCTGACTCCCTTCTTAAGTGTGCTCGTGTACTGTTTCACTTCATGGCTCTCAAGCTGCACCACAGCACATGAGAAGGCACTACAGAGGGTTGATCACACTCTCAGAAAGGCACTGACCCTCCCTGATAGAGCTCTACAGTCTCCGCGCTCTCATCCGCATTTGGAATGGCTACACAAATCCCTGACAACTCGTGTTCAGGCTGCTGGCCTCTGGCTGGAGCTGCAAGGCACTAAGCTCACACACAAAACAGAGTAGAAACGGAAACCTTATCTTTTCATGCAAAAAAAAGCATACTTGGACATTAAACTATCTTTTTTTTAAATTTAAATGCAATAATATTAAATGATAAATTAATTATATAATTGTTGTTATTTTCAGACTTTTAAGTAACTTTTCTGTTTAAATATAAATGCATACGATTTTACTTGCATGTTATTGATCAATTTCCGATAGGATTTTTTATATCCTTTATTGCTTCAGGGGCAGAGCTATGCCCCCCTCCCCAGTTTTTGAGTCAAAATAGTCTCATTACTGACACAAATTAAAGAAAGCATCAATACAAGCTTATTTAAGCATTACAAAAATACCAAAAGTTATATTTTAAAATAAAATACAGTAAAAAAAATATAAAACTGTTTGAAATATGAGTTTTTTTATCCTTTCATTTGTAAAGTTCTTCCACTCTAAAGTTCTCATTTGCCGTATAAAATGCTTTAGCTCCACCCCTGTATTGGTTTTTGTTTTACGTTTCACCAATTTAGATCATTTTCATTGTTTTATTCTACAATGGATGATATGCATTGACAATATAACTATATATTTTGCTTTAACACCAATTGTAATGCAGATATAACATAGAAGTAATTGTATTTTCATTTGTTATTGTCCTTTTCAGATATATTTTTTTATTTCAGTTACGAACCAGAAACATTTTTTTTGTCTTAAGGCCAAACCTCAAAACCTATAGAGGCTGCATCGTCTTTCTTTTTGAAAACCTTAACTGTAACAATCACAGACATTCTTGCACAACTGAACTGTGCCGTCACGGCAGCATGTGTGAGATAATTACTACTACAGCACGACAAGCACCGCTGAAATGTCACTCATTCAAACACTAATTAAGTAAGCTGGACTCACCCCAATGCCCAGGAAAACGTTGACAGCGTTGGAGCCCGTCACGTTACCGATGGAGGCGTCGGCATACTGATCTTGGGTGGCAGCTACCTTACTGGCAAACGTATCTGGTTGGGAACAAAGAAAAAAGGCAGAAGATAAGCAAATAATCTGTTTTTTGGGAAGCAAAATAAGCTTTTATAGTTGTCTTGCATAAGAAAAAGTCAGAAACTGTCAAAACTTGAATCTGGAGCGTTGACTTGGGTCTAAAGTTCAGTCTGTTCTCTTTTGTAACAGTGACATTTGTTTTCTGAAAGAAATAGAGGTGCAAATTGAATTAAAAAACACTTTTATATCCTAAATGGTTCAAGTATCCAAACTAATTTGATAAAAATAAGAGTTATTCAACTGCCCTATCGGTTGATAACGACAAATTAAACCGATTTCAAGCCACATTAAATTAGAAAGCTGTGCTTTTTTTTTTAATTGTGTAAATTAGTGACCTTTTGTCTGGTGGCAAAAACACACAAATGTGAGTCAAGCCTGAACAGTTAGGCTGTAACAGACAGAGAAATCCTTTGTTTTAGCGAAGACCTAGGCTGCTAATATGACAAACACGGGATTATTCAACGAATAACTGACCTTGTTGGGTTCTTAAACAACTAGAAATAGCATAGTTTTACAGGAAATAAACAGAAATAGCTCATACAAGTGGAAAAATATGGTCATTTATGTGTTAAACAGCATTTTTTAGATAATCACAAATTAAAAACCTCATTCATTTTTTGTTCAGGATTTTTAGATGGATTCCCTGTTTGCTCAGACAAACTAGTCTTGGGCTCAGATCTAAGCAGCTCTGTGCTGCTGGGTCCCTCTCAAATTTCTCCTGGTTACTTTACTGCCAAACATCACCTGCTCAGTGATGTTCTTCATTACAATCGAAGCAGTAAAGACCATGACAAATATGAATAGGCTCTTCAGCAAACAGGTAGACAAATAGTCTGCCTTCTACTGGTAATCGGTCCCATCTTTTATCATCGTGTTTGTAATATGATGAAACAGACAAATTAATTAGAAATTAAAGAAAAACCTTCCCACCAACCCTTTGTGTTTTCAGTAAAGTTGGGATTTGGTTTTCCCCTGTAAGCCTGCGTTTGTGTTTGAAGAGCCAACATCCGCGCTGTCTGTGTGTTTGTTAGCGGTGCCACCTGGGTTCAGTCTGATGCCATGCTTCCACCAGCTGGCAAAGGCGCGCATGTCTGTGTTCCAGTTACAGCTCGAGAGCTTGTGAGTCTGATGGAGTGGGAGAGCGCGTGGGCGCCTGCATGTTCAGCGGCGGCGTCGGTTGTTTGTGTCAAACAGGTTCCAGTGCAGCTTCTTTCAGCGACAGGCTCCCTCCCTCGAGAGCTTCCTGCCCTTTTCTCGTCAATCTTCTGCCAATCTGTTTTCTCTCCCCACCTCATCCTTCAATGTTCCCTCTGCCACTTAAGATGCAGGGACGTATCGCTGCGCATCTCCGGCGTGAGCACATTTCTGCATAATTGCAGGGGGATAATAATCGATGTAGTGGCTGATACCACCTCGACATACCCATTTTTGAGTTTCTGGTTAGATTCATGAAAAGTGTCCAAAATTTTACTATTATTGTGTAATAGCTAAATGATTGCACTATATTCTGGCAAAAAAGGCAGAATGACACATCTTTAAGCAAACAAAAGACACCTGCTGTGCCATTCTTTACTGGTTTAATGAGATATCTGGGCAACTCCAGATATAATGGCCTCAACAACTGAGTTTCTGGTTTAAACAGATGAAAATCATGTTTTTTTAGTTTTAACATCTATGTGTGGCATTTTTCTTATGAAAAAGAACAAATCATTTCATTTTTGCATTTCTGAGTATTTCTCCTTTTAAATCAATCAAACTGTCTTGGACAGACTCTGTTTGAATGAATGATCTTCTTTCCATCAACAGCTCTGCTGCACATGCACTAAACCCTCATCTGTTCCTTGTGTCTAGTTCAGGTTCTGGAGAAGAGAAGATGGTATCTTCACATTGACTGCAGTCAAATGAGCTGCTGTTCACCTTTCTGTGGTCAAATCACTGGATTTTTGGTGTGAGTTTCATCCAATACTTACGGTAGCAGGACTGAGAACGCTGGAAAATCTCCACCAGACTCCACGGAGCTTCTTGATGTGACCACGGAAATGTGAACGGCGGCTCATTTGACCGCAGTTGTAAAGGATTGTAAATCAATGAAAGAGCGTTTTGATGTTAGCTTTCATTATTTTATCAAGAACTCTGCTCTGAGAAACCAATGATTGAATGTATTGATCACAGCAACGTCAATAAACATTGGAAATTAGCTAAAAGAGTCTTAATCTGGAAGGAGAAAGAATCAGGATTTTGGAGGAAGTTCTGTCCATGAAGATCTTCACTTCCTCGTCCCAGCTGACATCCGGATCAAACCATACGGCTGGACATTACTGATATTTTTTAACATTTTTATGTAGCAGTGGTGAAGAAAACACAGAGCATGACAATGGGGCGGGGGTGCTCAGGTCAGTTCGAAAAACCACGCCCCCTCAGAGCGGATTTTGGAAACAGGCCTCAGAACAATTGCTTTTTAAGACATTTAGGTTGTGGAATTTTTGTTAAAAACTTCATAATCATAATTAAAACACTAATGGGAACATTTTTTAAAAATAAAAAAATGGTCACAGGGGGACTTTAAGCTGATTTAACTTCTAAGGCAAGAAATGATAAATCCCTATCGTATAACCACTGTTAGTCTTAAAGAGAATTTTTAAAACAGCAGTGAAATTCACAAATCTAATTTTAGTTTCTAATTCTCCCAGTTCAGCACCTGTTTATTTCCTTTCCGACTATCTTTTGTGTGTTTATGTGTGTGTATGCGGGTTAGCAAGGCTAACCATGATAAACGAGGTTAATCACAATGGAGCCGCGGCACAGGATGGGTTTTATTAACTGTAATGCGACAGTGCCGGGGCTGGGGTTTTCTTGTGAGAGCGTGTTCTTGTTTGTGTGTGAAAGAGACCAGGGAGGCTCGGCTAATAAGACAGAGAGGCTCTGAAAAGCTCCAGCTCTCTCGTCCTGTTTGGTCGCTTTTCACATTGTAAGCATTTTACGACAATGTGCAGGTTTCGTCCTTTCCCAAGCAGCTAGATTTTGGGCATTTTTTTTCCCTTAAATGCAGCTGTTTGCAGTCGTGTTTGTTTTTATCTGTTCACATTTTTGTGGATGTGTGTGTGAAACGCTGCAGCACGTTTTGTTTATCCCTTAGCTCCCTAAATAGGAGGACAAAGACCACCTGAGCCTGACAAAACAAAATATACTTGTGCTAATGGAACACAGGAGTAAATAGACTGTGCGTTGTAAGCATTTATGACTCTTTTCTAGTCTTATTTAGACACATCTTGCATTTTAAGACAATATCTGTGGCAGATGTTTGCTTACATGCAAGTTTTGCACATATTAAAATCCACACTGATTGTCAAAAAAAGTACAATAATGTGATAGAAAAGTCACCAGAACAATGACCAGAAAATGCAGAGATCCTCATAAGCACTTTGATTTTTATGCTAAGATTCCCAAACATTAAGTGAAAAAAGTTTTCAAATAAAAAAAATCTTAAAATGTCCCTGAAAAAAAATACTTGACAAATGTGTAATGGTAATTTCATGGTCAAAGCTATTGAATTAATGCCTTCATCATAGAGTCCACTAGGGCGGCCACAAATGATTATTTTAAGAGTTGACTAATCGCCGATTTTTTTCTCGATTAGCCGACCAATCAGGTCTAGCGTAAACTACATGTAAAGCACACATCGTAACCGTCATTAACTTTAAACTTGAAGTGTTTAAGGTGTATGCTAACTAAAAAAGACAATTAGGACAATATTTTATTAAACCTTTAGTCCCCTTATGACAATTTTTTTATAGAACGTTTTTTTTTTTTTATTAAAAAACACTACTGAGAATGTTAAAAAATGTTCTCAGTAGTGTTTTAATTATGATTTAAATATAGTTATGAAGTTTTAGTTTAAGTTGTAGATTGCCAATGCCATCCAGTGTTACATAGTTTCTCAAAAATGTTCAAATTAATAACATTGTTAACATTGTTCTGCTTCTCCTGGAGGGTGTTTCAGTTTGGCCACTAGGTGGCGTTTGCATTATGACATTACACCTTATTCCAGAAGAAGAATACAAAGTTTGGAAAATTCATGCCTCTGAGTTTAAAAAAGCTGTATGTTTAGGTCGATCGAGTGTTAGCATTAGCCATCCAATGGGGAATTCCATTAAACGTTAGCATAAAGCTAGCGGACATTAGCTTTTATGTGGTAAATTGATTTCTATTTTAATGGATCAATCATTGGCTTATTAAGCTCAGATCGATTTAAATCGATTAATCGTTTTATCAACCCAACCCTAATCACTACTGACTGGATTAGCTCTACTGTGCGTCAAAGACAACGGCAGACGTGGCATTAGAAAGTACATAGTTTTGAGATTTAAAGAAGAAAAAAAAAGATTAATTAATCAACGTAGTCGTTACTAATCGACTAATTGTGGCATCCTTAGAGTCCACAATGCCTAAATCTGGCCAATTATTATAATGATACTACTACCCACATGTAACACAGTAGTGTCCTGAAGGTTCACACCTAAGTTCTCTTTTTTAGGCTTTTTTTTTATAAAGAAAAATATCATTAGAAACAAGGGTCATTTGTATATATTGCACTGAGAGATAACTGAGGCTCAGATGCTCACCTGGCACAGACGTTCCTAATGCAACAAATACAACCGCTGTGACAGAGTCCTTCAGGCCGACTGTGCAGCCAAAATGAGAGGCCAGGTCACCTGGGACACATCAAAGTAAAAAATATCACATTAAACTTAAAATATACAGAAGTTTAGCATATTTTTAGACAGGGTTATGAATGTTAATACATGCATATTTTAGTTTTCTTTGGGATGTTTTGCTCACCAATGACAGCAGTGAGCAGTCCAATCATGCAGATCGAGACCACAAAACAGGCCCAGCCGCTCCAGTAGTCAGTGGGAGGGACGAAGGCAAACAGAACCTTCCAGAAGACGGTGAGAAAGTGCATGACGTAGTCGAAACAGGACGGCAGTTTCTCCTCCCCGCACTCCTCATCATCGTCATCCTCACCTGGAAAAAGAAGGGTGTTGATGGTTTAGTGCACTTTGACACCTACAAGGTCCCGCAGTAATGACACCTTTAATGACATCTTTACACTGCAAAAAAAGTGTTATTACAAAAAAACTGAGCATCATTGTAACATTCATAACCTCTGCAGAGCAGAACTGAATGTGACTGTGAACATTATGCCAGTTACAGTGTTTAATTCTCGCCAGAGGGCATGAACTTCAGCCAACCCTGTGCTGGTGGACTTTCACTGCTGTTTAATGTGATTGTGTGTGTGTGTGTGTGTGTGTGTGTGTGTTATCTGTCAGGTGCAATGAGCAAGTCTCAGAAACATGGAATTCAAATGACTTTTCCCGCTCCTAACAGTCGCCGTTGTTCTGCTCCATTAATCAACGACGCCAATGAATAAATGAGATGACCTACTGCTTCAGTCAAACATGCTGACTGGCCAAATCCCAGGGAGAGGCGCGGTTTTCCATTTCTTTTACCCATGACATTTATTCAGCATATACTACAATATTCAAAAGCGGCAGATGTATTCATTAAAATAGTGAAAACACCAAACACTAAGGGTGCAGAGGTTGGAGATTTTTCACTGTTGGCATTATTCAACCTAGAAAGTATTTGTACCCTTAAACCTATTTATATTATTCAGCATGGACATAAGCTTTGATTGATATTATCATTTAGCCATCAAGCATATTTTAGAGCTTAATATAGGCATAGCGGTCATTTTAGCCCAATTTGAATAAATAGAAAAAGTCAAGTTTTACTCAGTATTTTTGTACTAAATAGTTTTCCTAAGAACTGACTACTTTGACGTGATTTTTGATATTCAAAAGAAATATACGTTTAGTTTTCTATAGATTTTGAAATATTTATACAACAAAATATCATAATAAAGTCTGATACATTTATTATTTTCTTTATGACAAAATTTTTCCCCTGTGAATTTAATTAAACTCAAAGTATTAAAACATTTAAAACCAATTTTTGCCAAAACTGTAATGCCAAAAACAAAACACTTATAGCTGCAAGTTTTTAGGCTGCGTTCAAAGGCATAAAAATTTAAGGACATTTTTCAAGAGCAGCTAACTATTCATGTTATTTCACAAAGATGTATATCTAAAAAATCGAATATACTGGAAAAAAAATGCAGAATTATACTGTATACAAATAAGCTCAATATTCAATTAAAATTCAAAGTGAAACTCCCATTTTGTGAAGAATCATTACACTAGTTTACAAAGTATCTAGTGCCCGTTGGGCCCGCCTCAAACGTTTGATTAACAGATAATCCTGAGCCGCTTTCAGTGGAAGGGGTGTGAACTTCCCACAATGGTAGGGCGACGGTAGTTGTCTTAGAAACGTGACTCAGATCGACTCGAACCAACCATTGTTGACTGATTTCAAACGGCGCCACCTGTATCGCGGAAAAATGGCGACTGAATTTTCTCAATTTCAGAGCCGCAAGATCTTTACTATGGCTATGTCTAGTAGAGTAGAACATTGCCTTTTCACTGTGAAATTCCCACAATAATTGATGGTTTTGGGGTACTATGTCACCTGCTGTAAATGATCCAATGAGCTTTTTGAAGTCCAAAGTCAATGCAGAAGATTCTGTTGTATCTAACCCTAAATCCCTTAAGATTTACAAGATACTAAGGATTTAATATTTCAATCTACTGTATATGTAATGACTCTGTAACAAATGATTTTCTTGCCTTTTGAAACGTATTTAACCTTTTTACAATATTTTAACTTTTTAAGATGGACCTGTATACATTTCATAAGGAGCAGATAGGAGATACTTGAACAAAAGG
>NC_050526.1:115545-126069 GCF_002922805.2 Oryzias melastigma
ATCTTTACTATGGCTATGTCCAGTAGAGTATAACATTGCCTTTTCACTGTGAAATTTCCACAATAATTGATGGTTTTGGGGTACTATGTCACCTGCTGTAAATGATCCAATGAGCTTTCTGAAGTCCAAAGTCAATGCAGAAGATTCTGTTGTATCTAACCCTAAATCCCCTAAAATTTACAAGATATTAAGGATTGAATATTCAATCTACTGTAACAAATGATTTTCTTGCCTTTTGAAACTTATTTAACCTTTTTACAATATTTAAACTTTTTAAGATGGACCTGTATACATTTCATAAGGAGCAGATAGGAGATACTTGAACAAAAGGTGACCACTTTTTACAATCGTGGAAGCTCTACAACTTCATGGTGACAACAGTTCACAGTCTGAACCAAAGACCTTTTCTAAAAAAAAAATCAAACATTTGATGAAAAAATCTGTTATTGTGCATCCTCTAGTGCTTTGTAAGTAAAGGTGGTAGTGAAGCCAGGAAATAAAGCCCACAACCAAGTAATGTGGATTCGAGGTCTCAGGAGGTTAAGCCTGCATGAATAGACATACTATTTTACAAAAAGGTATAACTTCAACAGCAGCTGAATCAACATATTTACAGTCAGATACCTGATGTGTTGTAACCTCCCCTAAAAATATAATGTATTATGATAAGCTTGCTGAATATAGTCAGAAATAACTATAAATGAACATCAGGGGAGCGACATCCTCTTCAACTGTAAAGCTTTAGAGGTTGAACAGACACACTTGAATTATGAAACACCTCCCTTCACCTGAGTTATGCAGGTTTTTGCTGTCGGCAGCTCTCTGTCCTTCGGCACAGCCGGCCACGGTTCACAGGAACCCTTCCTTTGTCATTTCTTTTCAGCTTCTCTTAATCCATGCACCCTCTTGTTACAGCTTTTTTTTAATGTTCACATTTTTGTCGTCTTTACATTTACGTCTATGGGAAGTTCTACATCCAGATGAATCAATACAATCATGTCTTTAAAAGTCTCATAGGTTATAATAAAATGCATCCAAACCATATGTATACACGTCTAAATAAATTCATCCTTTGATATTGTACTTGAAAAGTATAAATATTTGATATTTTCACTTCCTATTCTGTTCCTTAGAGGTGGTAGACTGTGATCTCTTCTCACTGAGCGTGCCCAGAAGCTGCATTCTCACAGGACTGACAGATGATAGACTGCGGCTCTTCTCCACGGACTGCTGGCTGAGTGAGGTGTGTGTCAATGAGTGTGTCTGCATGTGAGCATTTGGACTTAAAGCGATACTGTTTCTCTACCGGAGACTCATTTATGTTGATGTTTGACGGAGGAAAACACACTGCTACTGGGGTTGTATGATCAAATGAGAAAAAAAAAAGGATATAGCAGTACATCATTAGGAGCTTAAAGGGAAACTTGCAGACATGAATGATGCAAGAGCATTATCCCAAATGCAATAAAGCAGATCACACTTCCAGGACTTTGCCGCCATTGTTACCCGCAACGTAAAACGACAGTCTGTCATTTTTCTGTGAATTTTGGAAAATTTTTACCCCTCGACATTGACGCTTTGTGACTTCCAGAAATAAGTCTCAGCTGTTGTCGTACATAAATCAAACAATCCCTGACAAGCCCTTTGGTCTTTTAACAAACCACACTGTAAATCTGGAGACATTTCCACAAACTTCAAAGCAAAAAATACAAAGGAAACATTTGAACTACTTTCTCAATCTTACTAGAAAACAAACACTTTAGCGTAATAGGCATCGCTGCCTTCAACTTTACAGTATGACAGCTGTGCTGCTAATTGTGTGTATGTGGGGTGTCCGTCAGAGCACATGCTGGCATGCTTATATTCATGTTCTACTGGTCTCATCATCCTGTCTATCTGAGGCGCACACTCTAGCAAACACAAGTGTCTGGCTGCCAAGCACCAAAGTCACCAGAGAGCTTCTAACAGACGTTTGCAAGTCACACAAGTCATTCCTGAGGGGATTACATCGCCACACCTGAGGAATTTGTTTAATCCAGAAAAGAAAATCTCTTCACTTTGAGCCGTCAGATTTTCTCAATCTTGGTCAGTTTATTAGTAAAGGATTCAGCTAGATCATTTTTGACAAGACAGTCAACGGATAAAAAAAATCTGTTAAATAACCGCTCATCCAGTGAGTCATCATCATTCATCATCTTCGAAATTCAAAAGACAGAGCAGACAGCTGCTGACGCACAGAATTAATTCAGGGTATTTGGTTTTATTAGTGTCTATAAATCAATACCTTTAGGAGGAAAAAAAATGACCTCTACGTGTCTGTGTACTCGGTTGGCGTGGATCCCTCAGTAAACGCCGCGGCTACAAAGCCTCAGTCTCTCTAGATTTGTTTTGTCTCAATGATTTTTCCTGAAAGCCACATTACCTACATTTCCCTTGGGTTAGAACACAAAGATATACCTCCGTAAATAACTCACCCACACAGAGGAGTTGGTGATTGAACAACACGGTGTGGACTTAGTAATTAGAGGCCAGTGGAGTGTGGAATGGTTGGACATTAATCTTTTTCTTTCTTTCACTTTCCTCACTCATTCTCTGGCCTAAGAGTCCACTTGATTTCCTTTCCATCGATTCCCCTCCTTTTTTTCTGTCCTTGGCCTGTGCCTTTCAGACAGTTCTGTTAATCATTTTGAACACTGTGTAAAAAAGTATATATTTATAAAAGAAGTGAATGGACAAAATATTTAATGGACTTGAACAAAAACCATTCAGCATCTACCTCTTTACGTTTTCATTAATACGTGATTCACTTTTGTGTAAAAATATTTTATTATCAGACATTTAACTGATGGTCAAATAGAATAAAATACATTCAAGCCTACTTAAGCTTTATCTTGGTTAATTCTTTTCCTATTTACAATCAAATTTAACTGATTGTAACTGATTATTATAGTGATTGTCTTAAAAATCCTATAGGAAAAGTTTTCATTTCGAAAATATTTAGCCATTACCTCAAATTGTCTTTATTTCTTCAATATCTCCCAGAACTGAGTTAGACAAAAAGCAATTCAAGGCACTTAAATATGTAAAATGACAGTGAAAAGCATTTTTTTTACTTACACCTAAAAGTATAAATCAAACTAAAATATGCTCAAAATACATTTTATTTTTACATTCAAACATTTATTTTAGTGCTAGTGACATTATTGTAAACTGCAATGCATAACTAAGGGATTATCCTACTTTTCTTCTTCTTTTATATACATAGAATGAAAGACCTTTCTGCTCTTTGTATCCCTTTAGGATAAAATAAATCAAAACAAATATTGTTGCTTTTATCACCGTATATACCGTTGCAATACTTTTTGGCTATGTCCAAATTCCCACACTAATCCCTAACTATTAAAAAGCTATCTAGATCTCTAAAGTTGTTCTTTATTTAAAGAAGGTATGGACATTACTTTTAGGAAGCATAGTTAACCATTTTCAGAACCTACCGGGTTGTTGGAGCAAACCCAGCTTCTTTCAGGGGAAGGCGGCGTACACAGTTCGCCAGTCTCTTCCAGAGTTAGATACTCACACATTCACACCAAGGGGCATTTTATAGATATCAATTCTTTGATGAATCATGTTTTTAAACAGTAGAACAGTAGAAAATGTAAACAATGGAGCTAAAGCTCTGGTGTTAAAGGGATAAACAATCAATGATTTACCAGTAATTCAAGAGAAAAACTAGTTATGCTACAAACTTTATTTTAAAATTCAGTATTTTACGCAAACACACATCAACATTTTCACTATATAGCCAAATGTTTCCCTCCAGTAACTTGCTACTACTAATAATAATACAGATCATGTTTATTAATATAACTTTTATACAGCCTTTGACTCAAGGTACAGACAGGACAGTGACATGAACAAATGAGGAGGATTTGAGTCTGCAGGTACAGTAACACAAGGACGTCAGTGAGGAGGGCCAGGTTGTCAATGACCTTACAGGTAAAAAAAAAGAGGAGATTTCTTGTAATGGATGTTGTTTGGGATTGTGAGCCAGAGGAGCTGCTGGAGAACAGGTGTTATGTGACATAACTGGCAGTCTTGTTATTATGTGTGATGGCGAGTTTTGAACAAGTTTGTGAATAATCTTCTTGAGGAAACAAAACAGTGAAGAGTTACAACAGTAGAGGCTATGAAACAGCCAACACAGTGTGAATGATGGATGGAAATAGGTGGACGGAGTGGTGCTGTTCATTAGAGGTGTGTATTGGCGAGAACGTATTGTGATATGGCCTTACGATACAATACATATTGTGATATATCCCAAGACTATACCAGAACAATTTTTACTATTTTGTTTAAGCTGAAGCTCCATGCATGAGCAGCTGCACATCTTCATTGCTTCACTCGCTTTAATCTGAGCCGATACAAAGAACAACAATCCATGTTTTTATACGATACTGGCAGCAATGTGGCACAGAGTTTCGGTTTGGTACCCATCCCAAGTAAAAATGAAGACGTGCATGTCTCATGACTAAAACCACGAGGCTGACTGAACATTTAAGACAAGCTGGTTCTCGCGAGATCTTTTTGTTGTTTTGGTTCGGTGTAGAGTTGCTCAAAGAGGCCAACTAGCGGTTGGGGGTTTAGGTGGAAAACAAAAGTAAGACACTGAAGGACGCTTAAAAATCATTAATTGAATATCGTCTTGTCAGCATTTGAAATTGATTCAAGTATCGCCTAATGAAATATTGCGATATATCACCAAATCGACTTGTCCCTACACCCCTACTATTAATACAAGAAAAAAAAGAAAAGTGTACCGTCAAAGATGATTCTTAACATGCAGGAAGGGAGATATGGAGGAGTATCAACACATCCTGATAAAGTAGGAGCAGGAATTGGTGCCAACAAGTAACGTTTCCAATCTATAACCCTTAAGTGTCAGAAAACTGCTTGTGAACCAAGACTTTATTTCATGGAGGAAGTCAATGAGGTGTGAAGGAGGGAAGGGTGGAGATGTAGAGCTGGATGTCATCAGCATAACAGTGGATATAAAAAACAGTCTCTATTAGCCTTTCAACACAGACTGAAATACACACACAAGAGGAGAAAAAAAAAGTATATATACACATCCCACACCAGCACACTGACATTTAAGGCTACTTGGAAGGAATGCCAAATGCATTTTTTTGCTTTATGATGAATGTCGCAGACCAAATCATTTTCTCTGCTTGTGTGTGCATGCAAGAGCCAGATTGATGTTATGATGTATTGACCTCAGGGTCGGGCCTGAGCAGCTTTTTAAATGTCTTTTCAAAGCTGCCGTCTTTAAAGAAAGGCTGCATTCTTCCCCCAGAGTTTTGGCCAAAATAGGAGCACAAGATTTTGATATTACAGGACAGACCTGGAGATGAGAGAGACAATACGACGTCTTGGTGTATTCAGTCCAGATGAAAGCATATTTCAGGCTTCTCTAAAGCGACTAATCTTCATTTCCATCTAATTCTTTTGAGAGGCGATAAGGGAAGGGGGGGCTTGGATAAAAAAGGAAAATAAGGCCCAGGAAAAAAAAAGATGAGATTAGATAAAGCTTATTGCTGCATGTATTAAATCCGCCACAGTATCAGTGGCAGACTCTCTGGACTTTTTTGAACCTTTAACCCAGCAGCAGGTCTAAAAAGATGATCCAGCGAGGGCAGCTTGTTGAGATGTTGGCTGTTGCATAAGAGCGTTAGTCGTGATCGTTGGCACTAAAGCTGTGACTTCCTATTTGATTATTTCTAAACAAAAATAGTGAATTAAAAGGGTCAAGTTGAACTTTTTTTTTTACAGCTACTTGCTGAAAAACAGATTCACTTAAATTAGTTTGTCGACGCTGAATTCCGCTAATTTCTATCTTATTTTCTTGCTGAAACTATAGAAATATAAATAAAAAATGTCATTATAACACCATAGAAGCAACAACTGCACATTGATTTGCCTTCATTGGCATACTCATTGCAATTCGTAGGTGGCACCAATGACTTATATATAGGCTACAGGTGGCACGTTAGCTTGTTAGCTTGTTGGATACGCAAAGTTGGACGCCATATTGGAATGGTATAGATGCCTGTTTACTGCTGTGTTACAATTGCACAAACAGAGCTGGAAAAACAAGAATGTGACTTTTCACTAGTAAATTATTACTGTCAGCAGATAAAGGGGAACTTTTTAGGAGGGTCTGAGTGAGTTAACTCTCAATAGTTGAACGTTTAGGCTGATCTTGTGGTCTATTCAAAGTCAATGGTAGCTTAAGTCTCTGTACTATTTCCACATTTTCTGGCAGGACCATTGATCTTTTTTGTTTTATGGAGGTTGACCATGATATTTGTATGTGTCCTCGACCTCAGATCAAACCAGACATCTGATAAGCAGAATACTAAGTGGAGGTAAAGGAACTAACCAGGCAGAGCCCATCAGTGGATGGGTGGGATCCACTTGTGTATTTGCCCCACGGTGTTGCATCGTGGACGGCTCTGGCCAATCCGCAACTATTGCTATAATTTCCCTCCTCATCATCAATGTTCAAACGGTTCTCGCTTTAGGGAAATAAAAAGGAGGTCATCCAAATCCGAGTCCCTGATCTGGTCAAAGTTTGATCTTTCAATATGCGTTTAGTAGACAAATGTTTTGTACGTAGAGCTCAAAAACGGTCTTAAAAATGTGAGTTGCGACTTGTGAACAAAGAGTTTTGAACACAGAAACACATTTAGGTACATTTACATAGACTTTTCATTGAAAGTGGTTGGTTGAACGCATATTACAAAAGGTGGTGTGAATGTAGTTTAATGGTGGGAATTAAAAAATGAAGGAATGTATGGGTGGGTTTGAAAAAAGCAAATCTTTGGCTCACACGAGACCATTTAACTTCTACTAACCATTCTGTGTAAATACAATTTCCTCTCCTTTCTTGCATTCTTTCAATTCACTTATTTCCTAGTCTTAATCTCCCTTTTCTCTTAACCTTTCACCTATAAATTCTATTATTTAAAGATTATGCTATTCCAGCCTTTCTTTAATTCAATAATCCATCAATATCTGGACCTGAGAGGGGTGACCTGGCCTGCTTTTATGTCCTGGTCCGGGTGCGCTCATTCCCCTCGCCAGCACGCATCATGGATTTACGTTTCTTTGTGCAGGAGAAGTAATTAATCTTTGACCTTTTTCCCTTGTAAAATACTCCAAGTGCTAATGTCAAGCTGTGAGCTGAATGAAGAATGATTGCTAAAATAGTAAATATACAAAAATTAATTAGTGTGCACCAATAATTTGTTAATTTTTAGATTTGTTTTTCAAACCAATAAAATATTAAAAATGAAGATGCATCAACTTTAGTTTTGCTTTTATTTACCCTCTTTGATCTTCTTTTTTTATCTATTTTAACCCTTTAACTGCCTGCTCAACCAAAATCATTTAAAAAGATTTTTTTTTAAATTGATTGTGTGTGTTACTCCCCAAGGTTTGAAGCCCCTAAAGGAAAATTGGAGAAAAAAAATTTGAAGTTAAGAAAAAAATTATAATTTTCCTTCTTTTTTCTTCTTCTTTTTTTTGCAATAATAATTAAAAAAAAGAATTCTGGTTAGTAACAGATGCCCACCAGATAGTAACCAGAACACTTTTAAATTCAATTTTTAGAAAAAAAGACGGTTACTATCTGGTGTGCACCAGTTACTAACTAGATTTTTTAATGTTTTTAATACTTTATATTTTAGAAAAACAAGTTCTGGTTAGTAACCAGAACTTGTTTTTTTTTTACTTCTTTTTTTTTACTCAGCCCCTAAGTATTTCTTAGAAAAAAACAAAAAAACAAACCCTAACCCATTTTCTTTTTTCAACTTTAATGTCCCTTTAGAGGCTCCATACCAAGGCAATAAGCAGCAGGAAAAAACATGCCTTTTTGGTGTTTTTTATTTTATTTTTTTTTTGGGGGGGGGTGTAGTTCATTGGTTATAAGCGTTCCCAGTGCACGTTTAATTTTGATAGTGGCGTTTTTAGCTATAGAATTTTAAAAACGTGTTTATTTCATAGACATATTTTCTGCAGAGCAACAGTAGTTCGTTAGAAATTCATCTCTGAGTTGTGGGTGGGGCCGTCGGTGCACAGTAAGAAGCTAATAATACTCCTTTCATGACAGAATGATCTCTCATCTACATCTGTAAATATTAACCCTGCACACTAATTCTATTCATTAATTCCACACACTGTTTAGTGTTTATTACTTTCTGAAGCCTTAAATGAAAATGGATTTATCTGTATTTTTCCATAATTGGTTTTAACTGCATCAGCGTGATCTTAATTTGTCTCATCAGCTCCTTTAGCGTCCTCCTGTTCGGTGCCCTCTCTTCAGTTTTTCTTTTATGTCATTTCACAGCTGGATGTAAACCACGTCTTTGATCCACAAGCATCCAATCAACCCCTAATCTCCAACACTTTTAGCTCTCACATTTCAATCAGGCTTAAAGAGCAACCTGAGGAGAGAAATCCTTCAATATTCAGTCAGTGTGTGAATAAAATATCAAAGGTATTGTGTAAAAAAAGACACATTCATGTAAGCACTCAGTGGACGAGTCCAAATGAGAGACAAAGACCACATTTCCATTATTAGCATCAGTGGGTCAAAATATACAAAGAAACCTATATGTAAAGTTGTTTTTACACCACAGTGCAACAATGCAATTTTGACGTTTGCAGCACAAGTTTTTCTGCTGATTTAAGGGCCAAACATGGAAAAAAACAGTTTTTTGCAAATAGCATCAACATTTGGAATTAGGTTTACCTAAAACAACATTCACAAGGAATATTTTTCATTAATCTAATTTAGAATTTATTTTTAAAAAAAATGTTTTTTTATGCAAGAGCGTAGACAGCATCCAAGAAAAAAACCAAGTACCACTAATTTAAAGATGCACCCCAGTCATCCTTTGATCTATTGTAAACGTTTTCTTTTAATCATGATTAGTCATTTTTAGCCAAAATCTAAAAACTTGTGTCGTTTTCTAGGACTCTAAGCTCAAAGTAAGCCCAACCTCTTCCCATCATCCATCTGTTTGCGTGCTCTCCTGCTAGCTTACAGCTCTTCACAACCTAAAGGGCGTGTCATACTGCCACAAAGCACATTTTGGCCTTTCATGATATGCGTGATATACCTAATTCATAAGTATTTCTTCCATTCATCGGTGTGTACAGATGTCCGTCGATGTGTTTCGGCTGACGGGTCTTCACGTGAATTCGGTTTAGAGCTGTTTAAAATTTTTGGTTTCCTGAGAATTACGCAGTTTGTGCATAGTTTATACACGAACTGCGTATACACAATTATTATGTATATTATATGGAGTTGAGAATGGTTTGTGCGAGATGCAAACGCAAATTTGTGGTTATTCACAGCTGTTCGTCTATCCACGTATGTCTTACAGACCCTCTGCCATCGATGTATAATTTTTATTTTGAGTAAACGGCGCACATATCATGTTAAAATGATATAACTGACACACAGATCACTAAATAATTGTATAAACAGCATAATAATCACACACGGTTCATGGAGGATTTGTGTATTGTGTGACGGGTGCAAAAATCGAACGCCCTTCTTGCTATTCTCCCACCAGGGGTCCGTCATCTCGGAGGGGGTCCCCATGATCGACAGGCTGCTCCTAGCATCTGATTTAGAACTAGTGCGACCAGGTTAATCCGACTGTTTCATTAAAACAAAAAATTGCGATGAGTGCTGTCCGTGGTGCTGATGGGATTTCTGCCCAGTGCTCTGAATGTCAAAGTGAAGAAATTCAATGACGCCGGGTTTACGTGTTCTTTGCGTGGCTCATTTGTACTTCTTCCGTAGTTTTGACGTGGTTCATTTGTGAAAATTTCACGTAAAAAAAACAACTTTTCTCACTTTTTCCACTTTAATCTCCGCATAACCAATTTCCATCTGTGCAATATGTGCAAAACGCACTTAGTGGCTGTGTGACACGGCCTTAACATTACCGCTGCAACAAACATTAGAGCTATCCTTCCAGATACCAGCTCGGATAATGAAAACTAAGATGTACATGGATCTAGTCGTCTACAAGTGGAGAATAGAGCATATCAGGGAAGTTGTGGCTTGCTGTAGTAGCTACTACCTCACACTTAAAACGCATTGTCTGCTCTTGATCCACAATAATTTGAATAAAGAAATACTCGGAAATGCAATTTTAAACTTCATTTTTCCTCCATCTTGAGAAAAATGGCACAAGAACATTTGACTTAAACTGCTTGAACTGTTTTAAATCAAATGATGAGAGAACAAAAATGTTGGCAGATGACACAGCATAGATTATACAACAACAGCAACCAAATAGTGTGTACATATGTGTTACGCACTCTCTTGGCCGACTGCTTTGCTTTTTCAATTGTACTAGTGGTTGTACTAGTTACTAATCAATGTTGAGGGGTGGGAATCAATTAAAAAAATTAACTAATTAATCGCAAACCTAGGGAAAAATTAAT
>NC_050526.1:126087-156246 GCF_002922805.2 Oryzias melastigma
TGTTTATTATTATTATTTTTTTTATTTAAAGTATTTGCCAACCACTTATCTGCAAATAATCACAAAATGAAATTTACATGACAACGCGCCGGATCATGGATCAAATAGTCTGCTTTTTGTGAAAAAGCGATCTAAACCAAAAAAATAACAAGATTAAAGTACTAAAAACAAATTGAATATGTATCTCTTTAGTAAAAAACTATGGTATAAGTGGGAATACAACCTAATGAAGTGTTTTAAAGGGAAAGAGAAAGACTGCTGCTCCGAGAGGTGCGATTAATTTGCATTAATAAATATTAACGAGTTAATCATAATTTTTGAATCGCGTGCGTTAATGCGTCAACATGCACGGTCCTAGTTTTTACCCTTTCACCCTTAAATCTTTACACCTCTTGCCCCTAAACTCAGTTAAAGCAGTTATGTTGTGAAATTTTATTTAAAAACGCAAGTAAAAGCTTATCCATCATGAGAATATCTGCTTTTCCTCTATAAAAACAGCCAGCATCCTCTATTTTATTGGTCAAAAGTACAACAGTGCCCTTTCTACCACATCTTCCTCTTTTCACTTCTCTGACCTGCATTCTCTTTGATCTCAGAGTCTCAGCTGAGGCGTCGTTCGTGTCTTCACGCTCATCTTCCCTTCAAGTATCATTGTTTTCCACATCGAGCGTGTTTCTGCGAGGCATTTTCACACTGCTGGGCTTCTCTCCCTCTCTCTGTCACTTTTCGTTTGCATGAAATATTCTCTGCTGCTCTCTTCTTTCTCCGTCTTCATGTGACATTAAATATTATCCCGGCTTAAAGCAGATTCTGGCAGCGATGGTGACATTACTTTCAAATCTTCCTGTCTTTAAGGATCGACATCAGTACATGCTGTATTCATATCCTTGTTTGAACTGTGCACTTTAACAATAAAAAGGGAGCATTAAAACCAAAGGTAGCACCCAAAGAGCCGATGTTAAAGTGGCATTTTTGCTAAACTGAAGCTTAAAATATGGATATGATATTTTTTAAAGAGTTACCCGACAACAGGGATTTTCATAAAAGATTTATTCATATAACTAGAGAAGAAGATTGCAAAAAGAACAAAGTAGACCGTCATCATGATCACTTTATCATCATAAACGTCCTTTCTATCTCATGTTGTTACTCCCATCACCTCCCATCTGGTCGGTGTTTCTCTGTCCAAACAACCGAAAGAGGTCCATCATGTATCGCCACACACATGCACACCCACACAGCTCAGAGTGGCCTTTAAATCTCATATTGTCACCTATGAGATTTCTGATATTTTGGATCTAATGATCATGAGTTTGCCCAGCGCAAAGGACAGCACAGACCCCGTATTTAAATTGATAAAATCCAACTATTTTCTCTAAAATGTATTGAGCCTGAAAAGGAAAAAAAAACACTCCAATTAAAATAATGTTTTTGATGATTTTAACATGTTCTTATCAGGTTTTTTTTTCATGATGGAGGACATATATAAAGAAAATTAAGATGAAAATTGCATTTCTTTGTTCAAAAAAGCTGTTACAAAAACCCTGTGCTCCCTGCTCTGCTCCATTCTGATGTATCCACTTACAGACGAATTAGATTAGATTAGATTAGATTAAAAATGGTTTATTTCAACCTATCAAAAGAAAAAAAACGTAAATTCATATGCAATGCAATCAATCATCAGAAGTTTTAAAAAGTTCTAAAAAAGGTATAATCATGATCAAAAGATGATCGGAGTGGGACTTTAAGGGTAAATTATAATATAATGTCCCAGTGATTAGTTGCAATTAATCACGTCTTTCATTGTTAAAATTCAGCAATAAATCTAAAAGCTTTTTATTATAAATATTATATCAACTAAATAGGTTACAATTATTTTTATTACTATTTTTAGCACCACTATTTCTACCATAAGTACTGGTTCAATAAAGCACTGAGTATAAATGTCATACAATGAAATCAAAGCAAATGGAAAAGTAGGCTGTTACATTAATAGCCCCTCATTAATGCTTTAATGTTTTATCTTGTGAGCTATAAAAATAAATCCTCCACACAATTTTGAGCCACAATCACAACGATGTGTTGTCTGAGTAACATTAATCCGCTGAACAAGTAGCCAAAATATTACAGTTTTTGATCAAAAGCAGAGTAGTAAATTTTCCTGTCAAATTGAAGTAGTCCAAGCACATACACCGATGTTAACTCTGAGGTTATTGAAGTTTCCATCAATGGCCAAAAATCTCCAGTGAGAGCAACAGATGGTGTACCACTGTCACTTCTGAAAATGTCTCTTTCATACACCTCCTGTCTCCTTGTAATAGTGGCACTTAGGGAGCATCTTCAGTGCCATCATCTGCTGAAAATGTATGAAGTTCCCTCTTAATGACATCTTACAACACTAATTGTTCTGCAATCTGCTATTCACTGTAGCATTGGTTAGCTTGTGTTGCTTTTGTTTATCTAAACATCCTCTATATAGTCTATTAGTGGCCTCGTACCTTTTGTTTTGTAGAATGAATTTCCAAAACTGTGGTGAACAAATTTTCCTTGGAAAAGAGAGGAGTATAGGGTAAAATATAAGAGTGGAAGGAGGAGCACACAAGCTGATTAAATCTTGTGCAAACATATTCTGAAAGAGACTGGCAACAGCAAAGTTTTGGGTGGGGAAAGTGTGACCAGACACCATTGGATGGTGGTGTTTTGGATGACTCTGGTGGTGAAGAAGATGAACAGGACAAAAGCAGAGCAGAGGACAGTGTGATGAAAGGAAGAGTGGTGTGTATCTTTTAGGGAGGAAATGAAACAAACTTGTGGTGATCAAGATGTTCCTCCAGACAGCTGGACTGCTACAGCTAAAGAGATCAGGGAGACTGGGAGGAAGGTACTTGGTATATCATCTGGAATAAGCAATGAATATAAGGAGACGGTGACGGAATGACAACGTTCTTGAGTGGGTTGTGAGGAAAATGTTGGCTAAGAAAACGTGGGACACAGAGGACAGAAGACAGTTGTACAGGAAGATGCTGCCCAAGGTCAAGATGCTAAAGATTGAAACAATGGAGATGTGAGGACATTGATGACCAGTTAGACAGTTAAGGACATGCAAACATGTTGATCGTTAGATAGATTCCACATGTGTGAAGGCTTTGCTTATCTGTTTGCTGTGGTGATGGACAGACTGATAGATGGGGTTAGACAGGAATCTCCATGGGTCATGGTGTTTGCAGATGACATTATGAACAGTAATGACTGCAGGAAGCAAGTGGAGAAGCATCTAGAGAGGTGTAGGGTTGTTTTCGAAAGAGGAGGAGTGAAGGTCAGCTTCGGCAAGCCAAAATATACGTGTGTGAATGAGACTCAGAGGTAAGGAAGGTAGAGGACTTTAAGTATTTTGGATTAACAGTCCAGAGTAACAGAGAGGTTGGAATAGATGTGAAGAGTTGTGATAATATGTTGGAACAGGTGGAGGAAGGTTTCATGTGTGATAACTGGCGAAAAAGTTTCATCAAAAATGAAAAGAAAGACGAGAGTAGGTGTAACAGCGGTTGGCGCTCTTGCCTCACAGCAAAAAGGCCCCGGTTCAAGTCCCGGCTGGGGGACCTGAAGCAGAATCTCTAATGGGGTGAGAGTTTGAATTTCCTCCTCAGGCATGTGTGGGTTTTCTCTGGGGACTACGGCTTCCTCCCACCGTCCAAAGACATGTTTCATAGGGTTGATTTGTTTCTCTAAATTCTCCTTAGGTGTGTATGGGTGTGTGATTGTGGTCCTGCCTTTGCCCACAAGTGGTCGAGTATGGCTCTGCCAGCCTTGTGACCCCGAAAGGGACAAAGCGAGTTTAGAAAATGGATGGAAGAAGACGGTACTGAGGGCAGTCATGTTGTTGGTTTAGAGACTCATAGACTCAGAGAAAGAAATAGGAGGCAGAGCTGAAGATGTTTAGGTTCTCTTTGGGAGGGACAGGGATGTAGATCAGGAATGAATCCATCAGAGGACCAGTTCATGTAAGATGTTTTGGAGTAAAAACAGAGAAGTAGAAGTAGTGAAGTAGGTTGGACATGTTGATGGAAAGTGAAGGAAAGGGACAGTGATTATGTTGGTAAATTGTGCTGAGACTTGAGTTTATTAGGAAAGAGGGCTAGATCAGGGATAGGTAACTCCAGGCCTTAAGGGCTGAATTTCTGCATGTTTTCCAACATGGCCTGCTGTAGCCTGTTTGAATTGGCTGGACACACCTGAACCAGGTAATCAGTCATGAGGTAGGCTTAGATATCTGGAAATCATGTGGGCACAGTGGCCCTCGAGGCCTGGCGTTGCCTGTCCCTGGCCTAGAGTAAGACTATATAGGCTGTTTATTGAATGTTATCAAGAAAGGGCATAAGGTTAGTTGATGTGAACAAGGAGGATGTATAGCATAGAATTATATAAAGGTGGATGGTGTGACCTTTAACACTTGTGCTATCTTATGGGGTCCAGATGACCCAACCCTGATATTGATGTGTGATCCTTCCCATGACAAAGGTGGACAGGATTTTATGTCTGCATCGGACACCAGTGAAGATAAAAAAATCCTTGAAACAAAGTCACTATGCTGTCTTGTGGCATCCAGATGACCCACTTTAAATGTAAATGTGGCAGTGTTTCATTAGTGTTAGTGTATCTAACTGAAAACATCCCATGTTGTCATAGAAAAATGCAAACAAATGCTTTAGCTTTTACATCCATTATTTCTCTCTGTAATTAGTTACTCCCGATTGACGGGTTAATATCTTAGAATTAAGTTAGCATTAGCCTTACCTGCGCTCACAGTGATGGCTTCTATGAACTGATCTCTCCAACTGTTGGTTCCTACCAGCAGAGCCAGGTTGGTCTTCTTTATGAGCTTGTCCACTGTGTTCTGCCGAAAGACGAGACAGGAAAGAAAAAATAAGTCGCATTATCATCTTTTGTTTGGTAAACAAACCTCTCCTACCTGAAGGTTTTGAGGAAAATGGAACTATAAAAAAGTCAAAGGGTGAAGGTTATGAAGAACAAAAAGTTCTGAAAGATTAGAACAGCAAAAAACAAAACAAAAAAAATATCCAACACAATAAAGACATGGGCTCTTTCATGTTTACTGCAAGATTTTTTTCCCCCAAAATAATTAAGATCAAGAGAAAATTCAGCACATAGTAAAATAGACCAGCTTCAGCATTCCGTCTTTCATTTTTACTTCTATTTCCCTAAAATTTCCATTTAATCTGTCCTTCTGTTCCATTTCTTTTGATGTTTTCTTCAAAAAGATTTCACTTTAGAAGATTAAGACTACACACATTATAGCCTGTACACACACACACTAATAAGTAAAGCAGTAGGGGATTGCTGTTACTCTATTTCTGTACACTTTAGAAAGAAACTGGGGTGCTAATTGTGTTAAAAGGAGCTTAGGGATCTTAATAGTGCCTTGCCGTTGCAGTGGACCCAACACACAACCGGCTTTATTCCGCCTTTTGTATGTGGAGCATTTGTTTAATCGCTCACAGCTGGGTTTTTGGAAAACGGCCTTTCCTATTCTGTGCTGCACCACTATTTTTATCTTGCTTGGGTTCATTCTCCTCACTTTATTACTTAAGACTCAGCATGAATATGCGTGTTTGGAGCATTCTATTACCAGTATATGGTGCTTCAAACCCTCAAGGCATCAATAGTGGGAGCAATAATTGTCCTGTTTGATCTTGCATCTTGTTTTTTTCCCAACATATTGATATGTGTCTTCGTTTTGTCAGGAAATCATTTGGAATTCATTAATTATACATGTTTGTAATATAAAAAAAAACTTAAATGCACTGTCATGGATTTTAAAAACAGCTGTGCAATACGTTCACCTTGCACTCTCTCTGGCTTGTCTCCAGCCATCACTGGCAGCTGAAGAGGCGTAATGGAATAAGACTGCACGTCACGATGGTTTTTGTGCTGGAAATCCTCTGCAGACCACTTCAATTTTTATCCCGAGTTACGAAACAAATCCAGTGCTGCCCGAAATGTTGTTCAAAACCCACAAATCTGTTTCGCCCCGATAACAGACGTGATGTCTGGCGATGGCTTTTTCCCTCTACTCTCACTCCTCTTGACCACACACTGATCTCCCCTGAAGGGATGACACCACCTCTGTAATAGATCATTTTACAGATCTAAAGAGGCATGACTGAGTGTCACACACTGATGCTGATGTTGGTTCTAAACCCAACACAAACACAAGTATCTTAACCAAACAATCAGTAAACAGATGTTCTGGTTTTCTTCATAGTCACATACATTTTTTGATACTTTTGTACATGCATTTATCAAATATTTGTTTTGAGTGATTTTAACTTCTCTTTCTTTAATCTTCTTGCTTGACATCGTGTACAGCTCGGTATCAAGAAACTGGATCTGAGCCCCAGCTGAAGGCTGTGAGGAGCGGATATAATGCAGATACTTGAAGAAACCGGCGCCACAAACAGGATGATAGAGAATCTGACATTAGTGATAGTAAAAACCGGTCTGTAGCTGTCCTTTCTCCCTACCTTCAGAGCTATAGATTTAAATGTAACTAGGGAACGGCCTAAACAGAATAAAAAGACAAGGCCCCGGACAGAGAACTTCAGAGCATGGAAGAGACGGCTGTCCGATTCTCCTTCCAAGTATTTTGAACTAATCTCTGTCTTGTCTTTCTTGCAGTAGCAGAGAAATGTTTAAGTTTTTCAATGGATCTGTTTATATTACCCAACAGTCTTTGACATAAACTGCTATTGAAGTCACAAAAACAGGAAAAAAAGGATGAATACATTTGTGTTGGAGCACATTTGAGGGAAAAAAAAAACTGCCACAGTTTTTGCCATCTCAGCACAAAGACAATGGTTCCAGTATCTTGGAGTAGGAGCTGTCTTGTGCATGAACTATTTCTGCTCAAATGATCTAACAGCCTACAAAACGGAGCACATCTTTAGAAAGCTGTTTGCCGATTATAGAAATATGGAGATTTTGTTTCTTGGACTCTGATTTTTTTCATCTTTTTATGATATAACCAGGGCAGAAAATGAGATGCTGCTCATTCTAAAACCACTATACGCTGAAATGTTTCTTTTAAGTAATTTACCCAAGTGTCAGACATCTTATGCCATCAGCCTGCTGTGCTCTTGTTCCACCATTACATAGTTTCACGTCTGCTGCTACCTTTGAGGTGGCCTCAGAGGTGTCTCAAAGGCAGAATGTGAAGCTGCTTTGTGACGATTCGGTTCACTCAGCACACCACAGCAGAAAAAAGGGATTGGCCATAGATTATGGTTCAGTTGCTCTGACAGCACATATCATGGAAGTCACTTTCCGAGTAAGAAAACAGAAGACACCTTTCAGGACCTGCTGTTCAGACATAAGGTTGAACTCCTGCTTGCTTCAGAGAGTGACTTTCATCTAGTTGAAACAGGCGGCTCTGTGAAGATTCTCGATTTCTCTGGTGTTGTGTGTGACCCAGTTTGCCCAGAGAGAGCCTGAAAATACAGTTGGTTGTCTCCACCACAGTCTGGGCTGTGAAGTATTAGTGAGATATGCGTCTAATACGGTGATCAGAGGCACTGGAGAACCTCAGGGTAAATATGGTCACCTACAACAAATCATGCAGATTCTGTGCATGGCGCCCTAGGCGAAAAGGGATTTGCCCTCCACCACACCACCGCCATTATCCAGAACAGGACCAGCGTAACTGCCTAGAATATGTTGCAATCAGTATTCATTGTTTTAACTCTCAAAACTTAAATAATAATCACTTATGATTATTGTTTAAAATGATACCTCCACAAGGCCGGGTTCAAACCAGGAACCTTTGATTTAGGAGGCAGTAGAGCTAACTACTGAGCTAGTGGACGACTTACGTAAGACAGCATGCTGCATTTTCAGAGAGGCATCTCCAGTGTTGAAATTTTAAAGATGTCCGTTTCTAATAGTTTAACGATAGTGGAAAAAGTTAGATTGCCAAGTAAATTTGTCTTTTTCGACCATAAACAAGAACATTTTTAAACCGCAATACAGGAAGGGGGATTTCCAAGCAATTGCATGTAAATAAAACAAGCAAACCTCCGGTTTGACCCTTTTTCCCTCCTCTTCCTTCCTTTTTTCAACATTAGTCAAGTTTTTGACCTTCTTTTTTATCCTTAAAGTTTTAAAGAAGCCCTAACAGCAACAACTAAAAAATATCTACTGATGTTTTAAGACTTTTTAAAGCTAAATTTCTTGTAGAAGTGTATTATCTTGAAAAGAGATTTTTAGAAACCAGAAGCTTAAAAATGCCAATTTCGCCCCAATTTGGAGCAATCTTAAAATATTGTGTAGTTTAAACCGGTCTTAAAGGACTGGTTTAGAACCGACCAATAATTAAATAAAATTACATTTTCCTTTAGGGATGAATGACACTTTTTTAATAAAGAAAAAAAAAAAAGATTTAAATGTCTATTTTAAGAGAGTAAAAACACTATTTTTATTAAATGTATTCAATCCTAAAGCATAGACAAAATTAAAATGGCAGTTATGTATGTCTTACAATCCTAAAATTACCTAAAATTAATCTCTCTGTTCTTAAGAACACAATCAACTTCATCCCGTTTTATTACCAGAGAAAGAGACAAATGAATCTTTCTTATACCTTATCTCTTTCTTTCACTGGGAGCTCAGTTATCTGCTGCTGGATCTAAATCTCATCTTGGACTGAAATTGAGATTCTCCTTCTCTAAGTAAACTCCACTTCCTCTAAGTTTACACCTTTCTTTTCCCCTTCTTTTAATGTCAAACACTTCGGCACGCCGCTGCTCGCCAATGGGCAGTATTTCAGATAACCATAGGGTCCCGTTCCACACAGACACACACAAAAGCATCATTTCATGCACCGAAGCTCTTTACAAAGTATGGGATCCTGTCAAGTGGCAAGCTATTACTGGGAGCTATTCATTGTCTGTCTAGAATGAGCGTGTAGGTGGAGCGGCGGCAAAGAACATGCATTAGCACACACAGAGACACGCAATACGTAACATGGGTGGTAATTACATTTAAGTTTGTCTTAAGAGTATGCGTGGGAGGAAGATAGCAAGGATGCAACCCGGACCCATTACGCAATTATTTCCTGGATGTGTTAGAAAGGTTTGTGAGCGTACAATACTCGTGGGAGGTGGCTTTGTGCGGTTTTTGTGAGCATATGTGTTTTTTGTGTGGCACATTATCAGGATTTTCAATTCGGAACAAACCAGAGAATGACATTGTGTTATTGAATGCTGCACTTTGTTGCAATTGCTCCCATATTTATGACCAAGTCAACAAAACCTCGTCTGCAGAGTCTGCAGTCCAAACCTTTTCCTAAAAATGTAAAATTAGGTCAGACAAGCAGGAGAACTCATTTTAATGATGAAGACTTTTGCTGAAATTGAGAATAGAAAAACTCATAAATTGATGCATTGTGAGGTCTTAAATATTTTTAAGACACTTTAAATTGAATTCAATAAACTTTATTAGTCCCCTTGGGGGGGGGAGTTAAAAAGGAGCACCATGACCAAAACCTTAACGAAGAGTGCAAAAGAGAGCTAAGCTAGTAATACACTTTTGAGAACAAACACAATGGAAAGAAAGACTGAAATAAAATAAGAGCACAATCATTTACAGTATTTTTACTCCCATGAATAAGGCACAAATGCAAAAAAAAACAAAAAACCTTATATTTCCAAACTCATAGGATAAATGGGACATGCTGATTTTTTAATCTTACCATGACACTTATTTTTTCAAATATGTTGCAAAATCATAAAAATATTTAGTCTACCTTTAAAACTAGGTTCGCAAACGCCCTCAGCGATGTATGTTCAAGCAACCACTTTCAATGAAAAGTCTATGTAAATGTGTATAAATGCACATTTCAGACCTCCATGTTCAACACTCTGAAGACTCTTTTGGGCCTCAACATACAAAACGTGTAACATTGAACACTAGCTAAACCAGGCTGAACTTTGACCAATTGAGGACTTGGATTTGGTAGTGATGCAGTGAAACTCACCAAACTCAGAGCCAGACGCGGCGATGAGCCTGACGAAGTCTGCTTTTGTTTTTCAAATAAAGACTAACCAAGGCCTCTCCTGACATAATAGTAATCCATAGCCTATCTGCCCTTGCAAGAACAGTAACGATGAATCAAACCATTTTGTGGAAGACTTGCCCCGCGTTGTACTAAGCCTCTTCCAACTATAGCTGGCGGATATTGGCTAGTAAACCATAGCAAAAGAAAAATAAGCCCCTCCCTACTTGTACAGTGTGAACATAATGGTCTAAACGTGCGTTTGCGATCTTGAACGAGCTACAAATGCCTGGTGTGTACATAGCTTAAATGATTTCTTTTCTTTTCTTTATCACAGTTTGATTAATAATAATGTCTGTTCCATATTTTTTTTACTCTGTAAACTTCAAATTTCACTTGACCTTTATCTATTTTCATGCAAAATAGCTCAAAATATGATTTCAGTTTGACCTTTAAATCTGTAAAAGAAAAAAAAAAAAACTCTTTTTTTTTCTTTTTTTTTCCTGCAAAGGATAAGGTTTGAGAATGGGAACGAATGCATCCACATTGTCACAGGAGCGTATTCTCCAAATCTAAAGTAGATTAAAACATTCTTTGAAAAGATTCCCTTTAGTAATTTTGACCAATTCAGGGACATATTTTCTCCTTTTACATCCCCCTGTGGAAAAGAGACAATAGAGTTATCACAAAAACTCTTTGCCTTGTGCTTACCTCGTCTTTTAATGGTGAGTCAGTTCTCATTTAACTGATTTTTATTCATCCATTCTGATACAAATACTCTATGAATGGGAGTTTTCTGTGATGAATCAACTTCTATACAAGGAGTTTGTTTCATCATAAGAAATTCATGTGTATGAGTGCAGGCTCAATGAATCCATATTAAAGCACAATAAAAACAAAGACAGTCACAAGAAAAAAACAACTTCATAAATTAAAAAGAGGATCTGGAAAGACAATGCTTCACTAATCCAGTAGAATATTTCTTTGTCTTTTTGTTCTGGAGGGTTTTGTAGGATTAAACTAAACATGCCAGTAAAACACTGACAGGTTTATTAGAGTTCCTGTCAGGAAAATTACATAAAGAGCCTCTTGACAAATGCAGACAGAAATGAGTTCAGTCAGACAGACGGATATTCTTCTCTTTTCATGGCCAGACAAACTCACAAAGAGCCATACCTTGAACTCGTACGATTCCTCGATGACCACCTCCAGCTTGACATGATCTCCCAGCATGGGGCGGCCCATCTCTGCAATGCGCCGCTTCTCTTCATCGCTTCCTGTCAGCGGCTCCTCTTCCTCCTCATTTTCCTCCTGCTTTTCCTCTAGAAAGGTTACAAGACAACAATGTCTGTTAGCACAATCCAGATGACTAGAGTGGCATTAGAAATTTTGGTTTAAATCACACGCGTCAAAGTCGAGGCCCGGGGGCCGGATCCGGCCCTCCAGATCATTTTATTTTATTGTTATTAATGGCCTGATGTTCTAACTTGTATGATTTTGACAAAATATATTTTTATGGAGAGTAAAATATTGAAAGTTATTTAAGATTTAAGTATATTTATTCTGAAATAATATTCCTGCCTTTTTATTGTTCATAATTATGTTAAAAAGGTAAATTTTTAAAGTTTTCAAAATAGGCATTCTGCTAACTTTCTGGAATATTTTGGCATTTACTAATATTTGTTTAGGCTATTTTGGAGTTTTAGCTAATATTTCAGGTACATACTAGCTGGTTAGGCTAATTTGGGCTTTTCTTTTTGAGTTTCATAGCCTGTTTTGAAGTTAAGCTAATATTCACACGCTAGACGTTTTGGCTAATTTTGGCCTTTTTTTTAGGATGTTTGGAGGTTTAGCTATTTTTTTCAGCTACATGGTAGCTGTTTTTTTCTTTTGTTTTTTTTTTAGGCTAATTTGGGATTTAGCTAATATTTTAGCTCACTATCAGCTTCAGCATCTTCAGCTATCTGGTTCAGTGTTTTCAGCCATTAGCTTTAGTATTTTCAGCTATCAATTTCAGCATTTTCAGCTATCAGCTTCAGCGTTTTCAGCTATTAGCTTTAGCATTTTGAGCATCTTCAGCGGCCAAATTCAGCTTACAGCTTTCACACTTGCATTATTGCAGGTAATGCTATATATCTAGTTCATGATTATATTAAAGTTACGGTTTTAAATTGTTAAAAATTTAGTTTTAGAGTGTTCAATAAATGTCTATCCTGTTCGTCCCCGACGTAAAGTGTGTTTAGGATTTTGGCCCCTTGTGTGATTGAGTTTGACATCCTGTCTTGAAGCCTCTGAAGAGAAATTAATCAATGGCTTATGTATGCAAATGAGTTCTTTAAAAAAGGGCTATGAGTTCAAGGTCTGAACGAAACTATCAGTTTCTATCATCTGAGACATCTTATGTAAAAGATTCTTAAAATTCTCTCAGAGAAGCAATATTTGAGCTAAAATTAAATTTCTATGACTTTATGTTTTCCGTCTAACAACATTTAGAGTCATTTTGTGGTTTTAATAAATAAAAAATAATTGACCACTTCTTTCCTCTGTCATTGAGATTCTCTGTGGAGCCAGAACTCTACTGGGATCAAACGGGAACAGAAAACGGGCTGTGATCACATTTTCCGTGGGGAACAGTTATCCATGCCACTGGCATCTATAATCATGCAGACCGTACCGCTGCGGGCCCACAGAAACTCCTCGGTCATTTGTTCCCTTTGGTTGAAATACAGCATGAAATCACAACTGTAACGTTGAGCCCAAACACTTTTTGTCACAATTAACAAAAAATATGTTTGTTTCACCCCATTTTTGCCAAATGTGTTGCATTTTATTCACTCCAAAAGTCTGCTGGTAATGACACTTTTGTTGTGTTGACCAGTGCTTTAAGTGCACAACAGGAAGTGGCAGTTCTCTCTTTTATGGAAGTCAAAACATAACATGCAGAGAATCTTGAATGTAAATATTGATCAATTAAATTAAGTCCTTTTTTCTTTGTGTGAATTTATTTTCTTGAAAATATAACAATCATAGTTAAAGTTTTTTTAGCCCAGTATTTGTGCGGGTAGTAGAAGTAGCAGTACTCTAAAGAGCTATTTTTAGAAGTGCTGGTACTGAGTACTGGTGAGGACTGGCTCACTTAAAGCACTGGCTATGACCCAAAAATAGTTGTATTTTCAACTAAAACACAGATTAAAAACAGTTTACATGTTTGGAAGATAAATATTCCAATATTTTTTTTATTTATTATTTAGCCTGTTACATTTGAATTATTTTTATTTAAATATTTTATTTTTCTTTTGGTTGGCCAAAAGATGTAAAGCTATTTTTGGACTGGCATGGATAAAATACAATCATAATAATAATAAATGCTCTTTATTTTGGTCACAAATCATATTTAGAAAGGTCAAAAGAAACCTCAAAAACATTGAATTATCTTAGCAAAATTAGGGAAATTTAGCTTTTTCCATCATTCTAGTCAAAAAGAGTGTTGCAAAAGCAGAAGGATGACCGATTTATCTCAATCAGTCAGATGGTTAAAAACAAAGATCCATTTAAGGTGAAGACCTTAAATGGATCTTTGACTTTAATCGTCTATTTACATAATGGAACCCATTATTTTTAGCCTTTTGCAAAAATAGAAAAAAAAAAAAAATCAATGAATCTCTTCATTCCTGCCAGCATCACCAGCTGTTGGTGAAGGTTATGGAGGATCACAAATATTTCATTATATATGACATTTTTCTATGTATTTCTTAGAAGAAAAGGTACTGCGTTTTCAGTTACATTTAGAAACCCTCTTTAGATATTGTGACTGAGATTGTTGTTTTCTTCTTTATTATCAATTTGAATTTTAGCTAAATGTTGTTGCTACTGAATCTAATAAGAAAAGACAAGAAAATAACAAGTTGTTCCCAAAACAACTGTATTTTTAATAGGATGGTGAAGCAATTTAAAACGGATGCAAGTCCAGAAAGTCCAGAACATGTCCAGTTCTTTTCCTGTGACCTTTCCTTCCAAGGAGTAACAAAGAAGTATTTGTTGTCTTAATAGTTTTCTGTCAGTTCAAATGTGACCTATTCTCCTGCGATAATTACATCTCCATGTTGTTTTAGTCGAGTCGCACACATGTCCAACGCCACGCTAACCGTGATTTAATGAACTCAATTAGGAGCCAGGACTGCATCTCACGTGGGACACAGATGACCTGCTCTCTCCTTGTTAGCTGTGCTCCCCGCCGTTTAGCCTAAGTGTAAATGATCCCGACAGGTTGTTCGCTGCAGAGTAAGATGCTGCTCTCCCTGTCAGAGCGGCTGTCTCAACCATTTATCATTTAAGCCCCTCCCACCACATCCTTCACTTTCTCCTTCTATAGCTTCTACATGAGTTACTGTTAAATTCATTCTAAAGTCACAATAAAATATGGATTTCTGGCTATTGATTTGGAAATGTATTTATTCATGGAGGCTAAGATGATTTTGTAAAATTTGAACCTATTGAAGCGGTGATATAACCTTAGTGTTGAGTCAATAAATAGCTTTTTTTGTCCATTATTCTTACTCTCATATTTCATTCAATTCTCTATAATTAAAACTTTTGTTTTTCAACAATTCACTATTTAGTTTCAACATCTTCTCCTTCAGGTTTTCCTTCAAGCTTCTCATTTAGTTATATTTCAAAGAAGCTTAAAGACAGATTAGAAGAATACACGTTCATTAGCAAGTTTTCTGAAAAGCTATTAAATTACAATACTGGCATTTTTATCGTGAACAATATTATAATAAAGTTTCTTCTCACACAGAATACTTCAATGGCTCAGATTATTGCAGAAGTTATTTGATTTTCTTATTTTTCTTTGGAAGAGATTTCACATAATTTTCTTTATTTAATCTCAGCTTTTGTTGAATTAAAAGTAAGTGAGGTGAATTATTTTAAGTGGGCACATATAGGCTGTTTGTGAACATTTATGAGCGGTTTTGGCATTTCTGACCACAAATATGATAAGACATGAGACTTCCTGTTTCATAGAGTCTGTAGTTGATATGTCAGAGTTTAAGTGCCATCGTAACAGGAAAAAACAAACAAAATAATAAAATATAAACAAGAATTGTGTTGTAAAAGTGTGAAACATGATCAAGTTTTTGTGAGAATAAAGTTGTAATATTTTTAAGAAAAAAGACAACATTTACATGAATAAAGTATTAAAATTATGGGAATTAGTTATACTTTTAATAAGAATAAAGTTGTAAAATTATAGGAAAGAAAGCCAATGTTTTACAAGAATAATGTCATAAAACTAGGAGAAAAAAGTCACAATTTTATGAGAATGAAGTCATAAAATTTTAACAAAGCAAGTCAATGTTTTACAAGAATAGTCTCATAAAATCTGAGATAAAAAGTCACAATTCTGTGAGAATAGTCATAAATTTTAGGAAAGTAAGCCAACATTTAACAAAAATAAAGTCTTAAATGATGAGAAATCACGATTTAATGGTAATACCGTCTTGCTTTTGTTTTCCACCTTAACCTCCGACCACTAGATGGCAGCAGAGCACACTGAGCCTCTTTGAGCAGCTCCACATCACAACCAAAACAACAACAAAATCTGTTAAATGTTCCGTCAGCCTCGCCGTTTTGGTTGTTATGAGACATTTACTACTTAGTTTTGACTTGGATTGGGAACCAAACGTAAAAACTCTGCGCCACGTTGCTGCCAGTATCATACATAAATGCGGATTGTGGTGCTTCGTAGCGGCTCGTGCACGGAGCCTCCACCAAAAAAGGGAAATGTCGTAGCGATTAGCAGGGAAATACACATTTACTTCTGCTTTTGAGGAAACTTGAGCTGCAGCGCTGACATGTACATAATAAATCTTAGCCTCATTCACCCTGTCATCACACTCAAATGTTTCTGAAAAGAATTGGCTGCTTTTCCTTCAGGTTAATAAATTGTTTAAATGCTAGATTTTTATCTTGAAATCACACTTTTAGAATCTTATTAGTAATTTTTTTGTGGGAATTAGACAATATTGATTGTTTCCTTAAAAAACAAATATTTCGTAAAACTGCATGAATTTCTGGATAAAAGCAACTTGTATATGAGACACAGTCACTGTGCTTAATGCTGTGATCATTAAATAAAATTAATTTGACCATTTTATTACTATGAAATACATTAAAATTCAGGTAGATTTAATTCAAGTCATACTTTTAAAAAAATGAAAAATTGTTCTGATATATCATGATATATATCACATTGGGAGACATGTATCGGGATACGTATCGTATAGCCAGATTTTCGGCATAGCACACCTCTAGAAAACAAAAGAACATGGTAGAGGAGGCAGAAAATGCATGACTAATGGAAGAACAAAGAACAGACTCGAGACAAAATACTTCTTCCAAAGTCAGAAGAAGATGTGGATGTAGTGAAAAATTACAAAGTTTCAACATTTCAAAGCCAAAAAGGAGGAGCTTTTAGGGAGAAACTTCTAGCTCTGTCATGAAGGAGTTAAGTAGATGACATTTAAGAGATGAAAGAATTAAACAGAATAGGGGGGAACACAGAACGCAAAAACTCAACACACAATTCTGACATGTCAGTCAATGGGAAAAGTGAAGACGAGAGGGAAACGATGAGAGGAAGACTTTGGGAGGAAAAGATATGAAACACAAAATGAAGTTTCAGTTATGAGCAAAAGAAGAATGACTCAGCAGGACTGACAGTATGAAAACAAATAAAAGTAAAACAAAAAAATTAGATCATGAACAAGAAAAAACTAGGGCTGTGAACTTTAACGCTGATTAATCAAAAAGAATTAAAGTGTTCATATTTATTAACACAAATTAATTACAAATGAATTACACGTTACGAAGAAACAGTCCTTCGTTTTGCCTCGGCGGTTCAGGCTTCCACGGCGTGCGTTAAACACTTCACCAGGAATTATCCCTCTTAAACGATGGACACTTGATAAATTTAAACCTTTCAGACGACAAAAATGAAGGAAAATGTTTTTCTCTGGCCCGTTTTTGGTCAAAAGATTGTGTGTGGGATCATTTGCATTGTTTTGTATGTATGTTTGTTTGTTGTTCTTATTCGAAAATTTAAGAAAAAAAAAAAAAAAAGAGTGCATATTGTGATATAAAATGTACCTAGTTAAATATTGTGAATAATCACAACACAAAAGTGTGATTAATCTAATATGTTTTTTAATCAAATGACTGCTTTAATTAAAAATAAACAACCTAAATGTGTGTGATTTCATATTATGATTATTAGATAATATGTGGTAAGCAAATACTGTGGCTAAAAAAATAACAATGCCATATTTTTCTTCTAAGTTTGTGATTAATTAGTTAAATATTTTTAATCGATTCCCGGCCCTAGAACAAACATTTTCTTAATGAATGTGAAAACAAAGGACATTGAACATTTACACAGAAGATTCTAAAATTTGCTTAACAGTCATCACTGACTCGTGACAATATTTTGCTACACAAACATCTTTTGTCGTCTAGTTTGGTGACTAAATACATCATTACTGTTCAGGTGAGTATTTTTCTTCTTTTAGAGTCCATTATTGGCTGTAAAATGTTCCTCCCTTTTCTTTGTCAGAGATTTTCAAGCATCCTTCTGTCTCTCACAGTGTGCCTCATGTTCCTGCTGGGAGTAAAACTGCACAGAGAAAACTGGGACTTTTCTACAAAGCTTCAATGATTCAGTGATTGTTGAACCTGCTGCTAAATTCTGGAATCCTATACTCCAGCTAATGCGCATTCGTATGTAAATATTTCTTTGATTTCCTCCTTTATGAGAGAAAACATTAGCTGCCCTCATTTGACTCCCACAGATAACATCTTTTTTTTATCATTCATGAAAGAATTATTTGTAAATGGGTTCTTCTATGTTAATCACTCATTTGTGGAAATTGTTTTCAAATATTCATAAAGGAAGTGTCAGATTTACATTTTAAACAGATTAAACAGCCAGAAAAGCCAAGTGGGCCCCGTTTGGCCCCAATGGGGTTTGTCCACAGTTTCTGTGGTGGCCCCACCTGTGTTTGACCACATTGGCTTTAGTGGACTCTCAGTGGGTAGGCTCGCTACGCTAGTCAGCCGCCAGGTGGACAATTTGGCCTGTTCACGGGCTAGGCTGTAGCAAGCTCCGCTGTAGCGTGCTTGTGAGCTCATGTATAGCGAGCTCCTCTGTGGCATGCTAGCAAACTCGGTTGAATTGAGCTGGCAAACTCCCCTGTAGCCAGCTAGCGAGCTCCGCTGGAGCATGCTAACGAGCTCATCTGTAGCAAGCTCTGTTGTATTGAGCTAGCGAGCTCCCAAGTAGCATGCTAGCAAACTCCGCTGTAGTGTGCCAGCAAGCTCATCTGTGTCGACCCAACATTCTCCGCTGTATCCAGCTAGTGAGCTCCTCTGTAGTATACCAGCAAGCTTATCTGTATCGAGCTAGAGACCATCGCTGTAGCGAGCTCCGCTGTATCGAGCCAGCAAGCTCTACTGTAGCATGCTAGCAAGCTCATCTGTATCGAGCTAGAGACCATCGCTGTAACGAGCCAGCAAGCTCTACTGTAGCATGCTAGGAAGCTCCACTGTAGCATGCCAACAACCTTGCCTGTATCGAGCTAGCGAGCTCTGCTGTAGCGAGCAGATCCGCTGTCCAGCTGGGTAGCGTAGCGGGTCTACCCACTGAGAGCCCACTTCAGCCATTGTGGGCAAACACAGGTGGGGCCACCACAGAAACTGTAAAACCCATATTTTCTGCCCACTTTTACACCAAATGGCTCACTGGGATAAAGCTGTCATTACTCGTCTGATAATTAAGTACAGCAGATGCATTTGTTTTCATTATTCCCTGCAATTGTTGGGGTTATATCGATCCATGTGTCTGCATCTAACTCATTCAAAAAACTCTCTAAATGTTCAAACTAATGATGGAACCTCATCTGGGAGAAACTGATGAGGACGACCACATCACAGACAGCTCGGAGTCTCTAATTACTTGACAGTGTTTTGACACCATCTTCAGTTCTGGGGTTAATTATGATGTTGGGCTGCACCCCATAATTAAAAAGGATAAATAAACAAGAGTTACTGATATTCTGCTTTCCAAGTTGACGTCAAAGCATGAATCAAATCCCGGTTAATAATACTGTTTTTCTTGTCTGATAGAAATGTTGTCTTCTCACTCTGACTTTACTGAGCGTGTCCATGCATGCCGGGCTCCGTGTGTGCATGTGAGATTGTTCGGACACGGGGTCACCACCCTCCACTGGGTGCTTGTGTTTTCAGCTGTTCTCACTCTTGGCGCTGCTCTGGCCTAACGCTGTGCTTTGGTTGCGGCCGGATGACTGACGGAGGTTCGGCGCGCTCTGCCTCCTGCTGTCCTGAGGCTCTGCCGGTCCCAATCAAAAAACCAGAAGAAAGTTCAGAAGCTTTGAAGAACAAAGTCTGATGTTACCCCAGAGTGTTGAAGAACTTCTCTTTTGGTTCCTTCATGTCTTAAACTTTTTTTTGGTAATATTTGAAAATTATTAGTTGCTAATTTAATCTGCCTCCCGCACAAACAGACCCGGAATGAGTTTAAACCCACTTTCTGAATGTTGTTGCAATGAGAAAGCGACTCAGAAAAAGAAATGTAAAAATTAAAAATTCAAGTTTGTTCTATTGAATTAATTCTTTTAGAAATTGAGTTGTACAACTGTAAAACATATATTAAAAATATTTAATTATGAACTAAATTAAACTTTTGCCGAATTTTTAAATGTTTTTAAAAGTAGCATTTTTGGGGGGTAATTTTTTTATTTTCATGATAGATACATTATACTCTCTTTGAAGGCTGTGTAGGAGTATTTGACCTGAAGCTGGACTGATGCTAAAAATGTAGATTTCCTATGATTGCTATTATTATTACCATTCACTATATATGCCATTTCCATGCAACTTGCTATTGACATGGTGAACTAAATTACAATAATAATACCTTCTAGAAAAGTTGCATTGCCTGTGATAATGCTTGTGTGAAAGCTGATTACTAAATGTGGTTACTGAAGAAATTTACTGTAATTGCTGAAGGAATTTGCTAAAAATGGTAAAGCTATTTGCCTAATGCTAAAGTTGCTGATGATTTAATGTTGCAGAAATTGCAGAATGTGCACATAGAAGTTGAAGAATTTCTTGGAAAAAAAATGCTAAAAAAAATAAAAATGCATGAAAAGTTATGAACCTTGAATTTACTCAAAACCTCAGTAGATGTCAAATTTTCTAAAAAAATAAAATAAAAAAGTGACCACATTGAAAAAAATTCTAGCTTAAATCTGAATTAGCCCAAAAGGCTAACACGTAAATAAAATATTAGCTTAATTCAAAATAACCACAAAAAACCTCAGTAGATGCCAAATAGCCCCCAAAGCTAGCATGTAGCTAAAATATTAGCTTAACTCAGAATTAGCCTAAAAAACCTCAGTAGGTGCCAAATTAGCCAAAACATTAGCATGGCGCTGAAATGGTGCCTTAAAAACATCAGTAACATTAATGTCCTTAACATGCTGAACGCTTTGATACCAAACTTGCATAATTTGGAGAAATATTTGAAGATTTGCTGGAAAAAGAAAAAAATCACAATTTGCGAAAAATTTCAATAATTGTGTAAGTAAAGGCAAAAGCAGGAATGTCCTGAACATGCTGAATGTTTTTATTTGCATAAATATGAAAAAAATCCCCATTAATTTCAATTAGGCTGGTAAAATTGCATGAATTGCGTAAAATCGCAAAAACCGTAAAATATATGAATACTTAAATACAAGCAAGTGCAAAATTTTAAGTTTATTCCTCTTACTTTTCATTTTCTGTCACTTATCAATTGTGAAACATGTTATATTTCAGTAGAAACAGGGAAATGGCAGCAAAATTCAATGAAACCAGATCTTTTTGTTAATTTTCTGTGAAATATAAAATAGCAATAGCTTAAAAGAAGTCAGTGAAGGAAATGTCACATCTAGCTTTGGCTCAGTGTATAAAGTTGAATTAAAAGTACAGAAGAGTATCAGACGTTTATCCTCACCAACCAAAATTTAAACGACCTGCAATTTAAATGAAGATGAGTTTTACGGCTTTCGGTAAAGAAGCTGACTCTGTCTTAAAAGGCCAATTTAATAAAAATGTATTTAACAGCACATTTCTAATCCTCATCAACACCTATGGAGCAGATGTGAACAGTTTTGAGAGTCTGCCTCTGGGGTCAAATAAAAAATAATCTTATTTTGAAATGCTGCAATGTATCAGGGAAGATCCATTTTACTCTCAAAACTCTTAAAAGTTTTTTTTTTCAGTCTTAGAGGAGTCAGTCTATCAAGAATTAGTCATTCAACCACACAAAAGTGATTCCACAGACGAAAAATCCTGCAAGTGTGTGATGTTTAACAACTCAAAATGTGTTTTTAAGGCTTAATTTGGTAGTTAACAGTAATAATTTAAAGCCAAATTCCTGTTTACTGCATATTCACAAAATGTTTAATAATTCAAAAGTCGTAGGTTTTAATGAAAAACGTTCTAAAAACAAAGAAAAAAAAGTCTTCAGATAAAATATCATTGGAAAAACAAAAAAACAAAATTCCCTGAATAGAAAAAAAAACCCGACATAAACATGCTTGCCAGAGCCACAAACATGAGCTGGTAATAATGAGTACATGCACAACATATTGAAATGCACAGTCACACAAACACAAATGGGTCAAGGCCATAAAGCTTTAAGCAGGGCTCATTTAGCACAGAGAAGAACCACATCAGTTCATAAACACACTCATTAACCGCAGTGTGTGCGTGCGTGTTTGGATCCCCGAGGTGTTTGATCTCCTGACTGTCATAATGTGATTTACAGCCTTTGATCACTATAAGCGCTGCTGAAGGCCCATAAACACACACTGCCTTTAAAACAGTGATGGAAAAGCTCAGTGTGTGAGGAGAGTAAGAGACTGTGAGGGTCATAAAAAGGCCAAATGTTCTAAAATGTCTGGAGTGTTTCTATGAAATATTGGTGATTAATTCTTTTTATTTTGTACCCACTTTCATGGTTTTGATTCTAGATACTAATCACATTTTTTTTGTAATTTCTTTATCATCAATTGTAACCTAAAAACTGTAGGGGGCGCTGCACTGGGTATCTTTATAGCTGAGTCATATTTCATCACATAAGTACCAATAGCAGCATTTCCATTAAGCATATGCGTAAAACTTTATTAAGATATTAGTAAAACACAGTTTCGCAATTTGACAATGTTTCCATTAAATCATAATTATGGGAATGGACACAAACCAACTCATGATAAGTCGGCACATTCTCATTCAGTCGTCACATATTGACGTTTGGTGAAGGACCACTCCGGGTTAAAATTGACATTTTGGATTTCCCAGATTTGTTGTTTTTTGATGTGCTGGCTGATCCAATTAAATCACTGGCCCCAACCTTTGGGCCGCAAACCGGAACTGGTCCAGTACCGGGGCAAGGAGTGCACTGGTACTCTAACCCAGTACTGGTACCCCAACTCTATTGTAGTAACGGTACCGGTACCCTAACTCTAACCCAGTACTGGTACCCCAACTCTAACGTAGTACTGATACCCTAACTCTAACCCAGTACTGGTACCCCAACTCTAACCCAGTACTGGTACCCCAACTCTATTGTAGTACCGGTACCCTAACTCTAACCCAGAACTGGTATCCCAACTCTAACGTAGTAACAGTACCCTAACTCTAACGTAGTAACAGTACCCTAACCCAGTACCGTGGTTGTTTAGTTCAGGGGTCACCAACCTCTTGCCTGCGGATCTCTTCCAAAAATAGCACAACTCACCTCCGAGCTGTGTCTAAAATTAAATTTTATTCTGTTGCTATTTTTGTTTTAAATTACATTTGCATTTACATAGATTTCAGAATAAAAACGTCTTAAAAGTATGTTCATGATACATGAACTCTAGATAAATTTAGGTGACCTCTGACCTACTCCAGTTCAAAGATCATTAATTTAGTTAAAAATGCTGCAGATTTGGTCATTAGTTCAAACTGTGACAAGATTTAAAAATGTGTACCATATTTTCCGCACTTTAAGGCGCACCAGATTATAAGGTGCACCTTCAATGAATGGCCTATTTTAAAACTTTTTTCATATAGAAGGCGCAGCACATTTTAAGGGGCATAGAATAGCAATAAAAGCTACAGTAGTGGCTGGAGTTGCGTTATGCATCCACTAGACGCACAGTCACATGTCCCAGCATGCACTGCACGCTACTTCTACGGGTGAAAATGCTGCTTCTCGTAGTTGCGAGACCTGTTGCGGCTCAGTATCGATCCATATATAAGGCGCACTGGATTATAAGGCGGACTGTCGGTTTTTGGTGCGCCCTATAGAGCGGAACATACGGTAAGTTAATGTTTCTTTAACATTACGTAATTGATAAACATGGTACAACTTAGTGAAAATGGGACATTTTTACCATGAAATGTATAATGTAAGTGATGATCTGAAAATGTAACAATTACTGAGATGAATTAAGTCCAGAATATTGATATTTGTTTCCTAGCTTGTCATTGTTGATAATTATTTTGAGAAATCAGTGTCTTCACATGGAGGAGTATCATTATTCATTATTAATAATGCATAAGTAAAGGCGAACTAAGCAAATGTGTTATTTCTAAATGGTAGCCCTTCGTAGGACTCAGTACCCATGAAGTAGATCTCAGATTCAAGAAGGTTGGTGACCCCTGGTTTAGTTATTCAAACTTTATTTTTGTTGAGCAATTTTGAATGTATCAACGTCAGGTTCAACACTTTTTACTGCTACTTTGGTACGGCGGAGTCAGATGGTTACCTAGGAGACGACGGCTAAGAAGGTACGCCGATGATTGTTTATGATGTTTAGATTGTCAGGAAAACAGTATAAGAAGCTATTTGTTTCCCCTAAACTTCACTGTTTGTCACATTTCAATTTTTCTTTATTTTTGCAGCAACATTAATATTCATTATGATCAAATGTCATGAAATGAGCTCAAATGTAATTTTGCTGTAAATGTGACCAATGATGTGGACAAACGATGAAACTTCAGAACAAAGGTTTGTAAAAAAAAAAAATTCCTCAAAACATGATTTATCGCTTCAGATTAATGCAGTAACAAGGTGTCATTTATCACCTGATGTTCTATAAAAGTCAAACTCTGAACGCAGCTCACATTAACGGTTATAAATGGATGTAGAGACACAAGATTTGACAACATTAATCCACACAATCATGAGAAATGCATCAATCCTTTTCTAAAGTGTGACTTGTAAAGAGCATTATTTACCAACTTATTAAAAGTTGTATTAAGTGAATTAATGAGTTATGGTGTTCTGATTATAACCTGAATTAGTGCTGGGCGATATTGGGAAAAATTGTATATCACAATAACAATTATTTTATATCTTAATAATGATATATCACAATGTAGCACAATGAAGTATATTTTCTATTTTGAAAAATTAGAAAAAAATGTCATTGCTTACTTTTCTCTGACTTTATTTTGTAGCTACAGCTCTGAGTAACGCTCTTTTTAAGTGACATGTAGCTTAATAGTCACAAATTGTATATTTTTTTTCAACAGTTTTAAGTTTCTTAGTAGAAAAATACATGTGGTGCATTCTCCGTGCCGATTGGCTGTCACACCTTTCTGGTTCTTCCTGCCGCGCCTCCATTGGGGGGTTTCAAGCACAATGTAGAAGGAGGATTGCTTATTGTACTCCTCCCGGTCTAAGATCCTAACGGTTATGGTCTTCCTGTATGGGACAACACACGTACACACACAGAGGGAGGTGGTAAATGCATGCATGATGAACAAAAAAGCATGACAAACTTAATACTGAAGATGCAAACACACACGAGGTGGAGTGGAGGATGCAGTGAGATGGGGTGGCCCACAGCGTGCTGCATGTTCGCTGTCAGAACACATCCGGAGGAGAGCAGCGGGAGATTCTAACAGAAACGTCTCCTCCGGTGTGTTTTCGTGGAAAACATGCAGGCTCTGCAGTGTGGCGGACACTCGGACAGGCGCTCACCCTCTTCCTGAACTTTGGTGTCACTGTTCTCCACCAGACGAGGCTCTCCAAGCTCTACATAGAAGGTTTTGTTCTTCTCGTATTCCTCGTCGTCAATTATTTTCACCTTGATGGTTTTACTGAAGGCGGGAGGGAAGGGAAGGGGCGGAGAAAAAGGGAAACAGAGAACAGTAAGAAGAAGAACAGCACGGAAAGCAGAAAAACAGCAGAGAAACAGAAGACACAAGCTGTACGGATCTGGAGCTGCTGCTGCTTTAACGCTGGATGTCACCTCTGATGTCAACTTAATGTTTGATGTTATCAGAGCAGCTCACATCAGAGATAATCTGATCAACTCTGCTGCAGATTGCAGGCTAATCGAGGCTCCATTCACTTTAAAGCCTCAGGTTCATTTTTTTAAACAAAAAAAGAAAAAAGAAGTTAATGATTTTGACCAAATGAAGTGTGGCAGCGACTGCGAAGTCCATCAACTCATTTAGTCGTTTGATAAATCTAATTATGCTACATCCTTCAGCCGAATTTCAAAGCAGTCTACCAGTTTGAACATGCATCACCGTAGCAGTTAATGAGAGTAAGCACAGCAGACACTGGGTTCTCTTTTAGTAAGAATAATGCATTTTTCCTGTACTAAACCAAAAGGGATTTGCAGTTTATCTTGCAGATTTGATACGTTCCACAATGTCCTTTCAATGATAACTTCAACAGATAGGATCAAGGGTCAAGGATGCCGTTTGTTCAGATTATACCCATGTGTCTGGTACCTTGGTGAGCAGTGGACCTGCTCATTCTATTGGAAAAAATAGAAAATAAATGGGAATGGTTTAAAAACCCAAATTTGACCAGACCTGCAAACTCAATTGGTTCTAATCTGACAGATTATCTGTAAAATCCAGCAGAATTGAGCTAATCCAAAGCGTACCCATTCAATTTCCAACAATAGCCACTAAAGCTGTCACATTTCCCTGGTGGCAACACACAGATACGAACGTCATCTCCCAACTGAAATTAACTAAAGAACACTCAACACAACTGAATCAAATCCCTTCATATTATGAAGCACTAGTGTTGGGATTACAGAGTACCTCCTGCAGCACAATGTGATCTGTGACAAATAATCTCACAACGCAAAAGATGTGCAAAAAACTCAGATGCTGGACAAGTCAAATGTATGCAAGATAAAGTAAATCTACACAATTTTGCATCTTTTGAGCATAACTAAATTACATTGACTTCATCCTAACAGGGAAGTTTATTTATTTGAAAACATTACAAAAACCTTCATGTATGGAGCCAAAAAAACATTTAAGAAATGAAGCTGTAGGTTCTCCGTCTTTCTTGTGTCTCTTTTGTGATGTTGGAGTTCTAAAAATGTTCAAAAGGTTAGAAAACAAAATTATTCAGAATCACAGAGTTGTCCGGGATAAATGAAACTTTTACTTAGAGACCCACTCTAATCAAAATTGTGTTTTTAACATGTTCTTGCAGCATTTTCTGATAATAGATGACAAGAAAATTAGGCCTGAAATTTAATTTCTGATTATGAATGTCCTCAAATTGTTGTGAATCTAACACGTTCTCACTCCCAGCTCATCATATGTGGACACATAGGTTGAGATCTCCTCTATTGACTCTGGGTGAGTCAAACTGGTTGTTTTCCAGCGTTTTCTGCTCCAATTAAATGACTTCAGTGAGGCTAGCATGTGTTCACAAATTCTAACCTCCGCCCCTATAAAATGAAATAAGAAATCCGGAAACGCTTATGTTTTCATTAAAAATAATTTTACTTACTTTTCAGTTTTATATATCAACAAAAATGCTGCTTTCAGACTATGACTGAGACAGTATATTACTGGTATCTCTGGTATAACCTCCTGGCATTTATGTTTGCGTGTTTGTTAATGAATATTTAAATGTTGACAGTAAAATGATTAAATAAACAACAGAGAAAAAAAAAGACGAGCTTTTTTCCTTTAGTCTAAAAGCAACAGTAAAAATGAAGAGTTTTTCGACTGAGTTTGGGGACTTCTGATTGATATCTGCAGACAGTTCCTTTGGCTCATATCTGATGCCTCGACTTGTAGACGAATAGATCCATTAACGTCTTTGTTTTCCTCGTCTGAGCTGCATCTGGCTCAAACCTGTGCGGCTGGATTACGGCTCTGATACTGCGCACCATTTTTGTTGCACCTGTAATGTAAGGTTGGGGGTTGTGAGGGGCTGTAAGCCAGCAGAAGACCATGTGAACAGATGGACGATGGAAAGTGGGGCAGGGTTGCTCCACGGCAACAGTCAGACCCACAGAATTTTTAAAGAACATCTGCCGTTTTGCAGAACCTGTCTTCATTTTTTCACATTTTATTTTAGCTAAAAACAGCAAAATCATTGGATCAAAAATGATCAGATCTCTCAAAGAGTAACACAACAGGATAGTTAGAGGCTGGTAAAAGGATGCTAGCATGAGCTAATAAAGGCTAACATATTAGTTAAACGTTCATTGCTAATCCATCACCAGGATAGAGTTCTCTGGATTCTATTGGACTAAGTCACTGTTCCCTAACTTCCAAGTCCACCAGAAAGTTGTGCAAGCCAGTAGATTTTTGACAACCAAAGAAACAACACCAACGAGCCATGCTAAAGCTAACATGCTAATGGCTAGCCGTTACAAAATCAAATATGGGCGGGGCTTTTATACTGGAGCTGTGGAGCATGATAACGTGACACTTCTGAAATGACGTGGGGCTGACACCAGCTGACCAATCACAAAATTCAAATGCAATACCTCAATTCAACCTGTAGGGGGCAGCACACAGGCGGGAAGTTTACTTTAAATGGTCAAAAATGTGGCAAGGACCAACAGTTAGCACCTTTAAAGCCCCCTTTATAGAGGTCAACAGACAAAAAAAAGTTGATTTTAGTGTTTGGTTACCCTTTAAATCAATTAAATATCTTGATTATCTGTTTCTTTTGAGAGTATTATGTGGCCAATATCTGTTTATGTCAACTCTTCGTCCTACATGTGTAAAACTAAGTAAAAAAAATCTTAGTAAATAACACAGTCTGGCACATTTTTTTATTTTCATCTAGCTGGATCCTTTGAGCCAAGTGAGATCAACGCCAGCCTGTATCCAACTTTTTCTTTCTTCAGCTTAAATTCTACTCAAATTTTCTTCACTTATTTATTCAGTGCCAGCAGTCTTCACACCAGCCAGTTTATCACTTCAGGAGAGTCGAGTAAAAAAGAAAAAAGGATGTCGGAAGCGAATCATGTAACAAACAGATTAGCGCTGATGAGGTTTAATCCATGCAAAAGGGATCTGTAATCAGACAAAAAAAATGCACTGAAAACTAGGACTTCTGCAGCAAAAGAAACCAAAAGTGGTTCTGTCCAATACAGATCAATATTTCAAATTAAACCATTTATCACTTTGAAAACACATAACAGGAGCTGCACGGCGGCTGATTCCAATTGATAACTCGGCTTACTGTTGCCCTGCATCTGAACCTGATACGACGACAACATAACTTTAACCTAAAACTCCACGTAATCGATAAAAGATCAGACAACCACCGATAAGCGTAGCAGCAAGAAATCAAAGCGGCCCCTTAGAGAGATGACCGACTGTTTATTGCAGCAGTTGGCCTTCGTAATATTTGGCAGGGCAGTTCGTATTCCAGGTCATGGGGCGACGGAGCGGGATGTGAGTGGATGAGAGCCGGCGGACATGCGTGTTTATCTTGCGTTTCCAGTCTGGAACAAAGCCCTCATCCTCATCCAGATTCACTGCAGGCAATCACAAAGGCAGCTGAGAGAACGCTCGTAATCTGTCCTGGAGGGCTGCAAATGGGAACACGCACACACACCTTACATAAGCATTATCTCTGATCACAGGCTGGCAACTTGTGTCGAATCATCTTTCCCCCATCGCGTTCGCATCATCACATCCGTGCTCTCATAGTGGCTATTTCTGCAGAAACGCACGCCGACACATCTGTCTGGAGCAGAGTGTCCACCACTGGTGGGAGTCACAAACACCAAGTTAAAAGTGGAGCAATTTAATTAAAAACATTTTCCAAAAGGTCAATCTGTCGACTGGATCATGCGACCAAAATCAAACCTCAAATGTTAGGGGTTATCCCATTACCCTGGAGATTTTGCCTCATGGTCGTGTCCTGCAGGAACAGATGGGAAGCAGATTTCCCCTTTGGGCTGCAGAGATGCTCGTGGCCACCAGGCAGGCGCTCGCACGCGGCTGAGGAGCGGACGCAGTTAAGGTGGAGCTGCTGCCGATGCAGCTGGTGGAAGGGGGATGCTCTGGAAAATGCTTTCCTGACTGTTATTTAAGTTAATGAAAGGGATCTGCAACCGCAATCTAAAGCACATGTGTCAAAGTCAAGGCCCGGGGGCCGGATCTGGCCCTCCAGGTGATTATATCTGGCTCTCCAGATCATTTTATTTTGTTGTTATTAATGGCCCGATGTTATCTTGCGTTCATTTCTAACTTGTATAATTTTGACAATATATATTTTTATGGAGAGTAAAATATTGAAAGTTATTTAAGGTTTAAGTTGATTTATTCTGGAATAATATTCCTGCCTTTTTATTATTCATAATTATGTTAAAAAGTTACAGTTTTAAAAAATTAGCATTCTGCTAACTTTTTGGACTATTTTGGCATTTACTAAGATTTCTTTCAGCTGTTTTGAAGTTTCGCCATTATTTCAGTAAAACGCTAGCTGTTTTGGCTAATTTAGGCATTTTTCAGTTTTTCTATGTTTAGTTATTTTATCACCTACATGCTAGCTGTCAGCGGAGACGAACTCTGCTTCACTTTAAGCGAACCAAACGTGTCCAGTCTGAATCCACTCTAAATGAGAACGTCCAAAGGATTCCTTCAGAAGCTCTTTACACAGATCCCACCCAGAGATTGAGGCTTACTGTAAAACATCTCCTCCTCCGAGGATGACCGCCGTGCGGGGAAACTCTCTCTCTCCCATTTAT
>NC_050526.1:156605-161484 GCF_002922805.2 Oryzias melastigma
CAAAATATATTTTTATGGAGAGTAAAATATTGAAAGTTATTTAAGGTTTAAGTTGATTTATTCTGGAATAATATTCCTGCCTTTTTATTATTCATAATTATGTTAAAAAGTTACAGTTTTAAAAAATTAGCATTCTGCTAACTTTTTGGACTATTTTGGCATTTACTAAGATTTCTTTCGGCTGATTTGAAGTTTAGCTAATATTTCAGCAAAACGCTAGCTGTTTTGGCTAATTTAGGCATTTTTCAGTTTTTCTATGTTTAGTTATTTTATCACCTACATGCTAGCTGTTTTGGCTAACCTAAGTTATTATTTTTGGGGGGGAAATTTGGCATTTAGCCAATATTTTAGCTGGCTATCAGCTTTAGCGTTTTCAGCTATCAATTTCAGCATCTTCAGCCGCCAAATTCAGCTTACAGAATTCACGCTAGCATTATTGCAGGTCATGCTACATATCTAGTTCATAATTATGTTAACATTTTACCGTTTTAAAATGCCCATGACCTAAGTGTGTGTTTTGGATTTTGGCCCCTTGTGTGATTGAGTTTGACACCTCTGATCTAAAACCATTCAATGATTCTTTCAAATGGAGATCTAAATTGTTAATTTTTTTTAATCAATAAATTCCAGTAACAGTGGGCAGATTTCTGCAGAATTTAACTGAAAACAGCATCATGTCCATATTGCATCCCATTTTTCCCAACCGTTTTTAAGGCCTTTGTGACTCACAGAACATGATCATTTAAAACTGAAAGACTCATTGTGACAATGATGGAAAGAGAAGCTGAGAAAAAGAAAGTCTTTAGTAAAAACATTTAAGTGTTAAAAAGGCCAAATCATTTGCCAAATTAAATGCTAGGTACTATTAGCAGATGAATGATTTGAAAAGCTGAATAATGCTATATAATGTTATAAAAATTGTGACACTTGGTTCTGCACTTCATTTGAGAAATCCGCAGAGGAATAAAATTCTAGCAGAAAATAGGTTAAAAAGTTCACTTCTGAAGTTTTTAGTGTATTTTTCATTTTCACTTAGAAAACAATATTTTATAATAAAATAAATGTTCTAATGAGCCTGAATTCATCCAACCATCGATGCTTCACTACTCTGTTTATATCCCATAATGCCCGGCTACGACGGGCGTTTTGTTCCACTCTGAGCATGGAGTCTATTCAGACTGAGTTCAGTCCGATTGGAAACAAACCCACTTCAAAATATGGATCCCAGAGCGGTTATTGGTCCCAGACCAGAGTCTACTTGGACGCATTCAGACTGAAAAGTTGTTCCGGATTGTCAGCGGAGACGAACTCTGCTTCACTTTAAGCGAACCAAACGTGTCCAGTCTGAATCCACTCTAAATGAGAACGTCCAAAGGATTCCTTCAGAAGCTCTTTACACAGATCCCACCCAGAGATTGAGGCTTACTGTAAAACATCTCCTCCTCCGAGGATGACCGCCGTGCGGGGAAACTCTCTCTCCCATTTATTTCATTAAAACCCACATATCCAGACAGCGAATCAGCACACAAACAAGCTACAGTCTGGATTTATCATCCAGATCTGCACTTTGAACTCTCACTCACACTCCGAATGTACACACATCCCGTCTCCCTGAATGACAAACATGCAGGCATACGACACTCTGTCCGGTTGCTATGGAAACCCTTTGTTTGGGTAACCAACAGTGGTAAGGAAGATTGTTTCCAGAGCAGTGATGTGTGTTTAGGGGACAGATGCTGCACAAACTCAGGCCCATTTGTATCCATCAATGTGTGGGTGTAATAAAGTGCGTGAGGAATTGATATTGCTGTGTAATATTAGAGGGAGGGGGTTCCTTTTTAGTGCATCTGCGCTTCATCAACTATGTTTAGATTTAATCAAGGTATAACAAGATCAAAAATTACATTGAGCTGTATTTCTGCTTATTTTAAAGCAGTAGCTCAATTAAAACAGTGTAAAAGTCGTTCCTCAGACTTTTCCCTTCATCACTCGCACCTTTTCCTTCCTGGTGAAGACGAGCGTGACTTCGAAGCCCAGCAGCAGGCTCTCAAACAGAGGTGGTATCACACTTGCATGGCAAGCATTCACAGATTTTTCACACTAAAGTGCTTTTCCGCCCACACATGAGCACACCAAATGAATTTTGGCGAGATCAATTCAAAAAGGCTTACACACACACACACATTATTACTTCTAGAACCACAGTTCTGTCCTTTCACAGAGGCGCCCTCCATCTGACTTTGCTTCAAAGCATAAAAAAACAAGCAAGTGTCTGAGCAGCTGTGACAAATCCCTACTTTGGAGCATCTTCATCACATGCATCTCATTTGTTCCCTCCATTCATCAGGGGTTTGTCTCACTCTGCTTTTCATGTGAAAGGCTTTAGTCAAGCTTTGGAAAACGGTTTACTGGAAAACTCCAGAGAAAAATAAAGAAATGGACAAAATTAACAACAAAAAGTTACACAATTTTCAGAATTAAGTTTAACACATTAACAGTTTTTTTTTCTGGGATTTCATGTTAAATTAGATGTTTTACTGTCTAGATTTGTTTGATTTTTTTTTTAGTTTATACATGATCTCATTAGCTCTGTTTTTATTACACATTTGCAGAAACTTTGTCAAGATTCTAGAAAGGTAATGAAACAATTTCGCAATTATCCTGTTAAAATCATAATTATGAAAATAAACACAAACTAACACATGCAACAAGTCATTCAAAAACACCTGTTAGCAATAATCTAAGACTTTTTAAGACCTTCTTAAGACCTTGCATATGAAAAATGAAGACCTATTTCTCAACCTAATTCCCAGACGAAGAATAATTGAAATCCTTAAATATCAGAAAAAAATTAAATGTAAAAGAGTAAAGTAATGAATTGCGCCTCAAATGTCATGAATTATTACTTAGATTTTGGTGTAGTAAAACTTTATTTAATTGTAATTAAAAAAATAAAACTTTAGACCAGAAAAGTCACACAGAAATACCTTTAAACGGCACGATTTTTAAGACCAAGATATCCCAATTTAATTTAATTTTTTAATGCTTTTAAGGCCTTATGTTCAAATCAAGGCTTTTAAAACTTTTTAAGACCCTGTATATATATTTTTATAAAAATATTTGTTTCTTTTATTTGTTTTTCTACCTTTAACAGCTTTATTACATCTTTTTTAACTAGAAAAATAAAAGTTTGTAATATATGTTTTTTTTAACCATTAAAGCATTTCTTTTGATTACTTGGCCAGTACTGTGAGTGACCTGACATGAACCGTGGAACTTCAAAGTCAGTTTTCCCAAATGATGGTTTTGACTTTACGGTGTGTGAACGTCTAAATGAAACAGCCACTTTGGGTTTTCCATAGAGCCTTCTCCTCCGTGGCACCAGCTCTTTCCTTCACTTGAAACACAGAAACAAACTCGCACAGGAAGTTGCAGAGCGGTCGCTCCCTCTCTCCTCAGCAACCTGCCTTCCTGCCTCAGCTGCGTATTTGGATCGGAAAATTTGAGTTTGGAATCACCCCTTTTTTTATGTGGTGAAAAAGGAAAATGCAGCTGCTGTGTGTGTGTGGGAGGAATACGAGTACTGGACATCACAATGATGGAACAAACCTTTCTGTTTGTCTCTTTTTATGGCTGTTGCTGTGATACAAACCCTACCAACATTTAAAAATCCTCTTAAAATGACATTTACGTGCCCCATGTCAAAACGACTGCACGTGTTGGTACGGCCTAATTTGACCCGATTGGAAAAGTGGGAGTTGTTTGTGTGTGAAGTTCTGCCCTTTCAGTCTGTGAACGGCTTTGTTTGTGTGGAACAGATTGCTGGTGGGAGGATTTCTGGTCACAGACTACAAAAGAAATGTGTGTGTGGAAAAACTCTACAGTGAATAGACCAGTCATCAGGGATTGCTTGTTTGTAAAGTTTATCAATTTACATTTTATATGAAAAGCGTTAAAAAAAAAAGCAGGCAGAAAGTTGAGTGTTCCACAGATTTATATGAGGTTTTTCATTCGGCAGAGCCGATAATGAGACAGGCCTAGTGGGAAACCGCAACAACAGGCCTCCACTAACGAGAAGCAGTCCGCTCACTATTACACATCCTGCTGACTTCACAGCAGACACACACCTGCAGTAAAGCTGCTGTCACTCACAGAGATCAGAGTCTATCTCAAACAGATCCCTTGTGTGTACAATTCACCCTTTTCTGTAGACTTTGTGTGTTTTTTTATTTTTTTTATTACAATCAAAGTTTTAAACATAGTCTCACTCAAATACAGTTCAAATATAAAGTGAACTGAGATGAAAGGGAGGGACTTTGTCTAAATGGTGATCTAGACCAGGGGTGAGACAAAACTACGGCCCCCGGGCCATATGCGGCCCATGTAATTATTTAATCTGGCCCACCAAACTGAAATAAATTATGTTGATATGATCCTTAAAAAATGTTTTATTTTCCTTGTAATACTGGTTTCAGATAATACATTGACCTTTGTTTATAGGTACAGAAAATTATTCTATGATATGGATTTTAGCTAATGTTTCTGCTACATGCTAGCTGTTTTGGCTAATTTAAGCTTTTTTTCATTTTTTTGTACGTTTTGGAGTTTAGCTAATATTTCAGCTACATGCTAGCTGTTTGGGCTAATTTGGGCTTTTCTTTTAAAGTTTTTATAGGCTATTTTGGAGTTAGTCTAATATTTACACGCTAGCTGTTTTGACTAATTCAGGCTTTTTTTTTTTAGTCCGTTTTGGGGTTTAGCTAATATTTCAGCTACATGCTAGCTGGTTTGGCTAATTTAGGCTTTTCTTTTTAAGTTTTTTGGCTGTTTTGGAGGCTCATGTTTACACCCTAGCTGTTTTAGCTAATTTAGGTCAAAG